>NW_028225180.1:6111883-6194383 GCF_052327205.1 Somniosus microcephalus | reverse complement strand
ATTTGCCTATCATGTTCTCAATGTCCTTATTTATGCCAGGCCAATAAACACTGTCTCTTGCTCTCCTTTTGCCATTTTTCAATTCCGAGGTGTCCCTCATGAATCCTTTTGAGCATGTCTTGAATGTTCTCTATTACTGTTTGTAACATTGTATCTTTTACTGTTTCTTCTGCTATTTGCTTTGATTTTGTGTCTGACACGGGCAGCGCAGCAGTGACCATACTCACATGAACATCCACGTCTTCTTCAGTAGAGCTCACTTGACTCATTGTGGGTGCTCCGGATAGTGCATCTGCTAACACTATGTGTTTGCCTGGTGTGTAGATCAGTTCAAAGTCATATCTTTGCAGCTTCATCATGAGTCGTTGAATCCTTGGAGACATCTCATTCAGATTTTTTTTTATGATGGCAACCAGTGGGCAGTGGTCTGTCTCAACTGTGAAGGTGGGAAGTCCATATATGTAGCCATGGAACTTTACTAGTCCAACTACCAAGACTAGACATTCCTTTTCAATCTGGGCGTATCGACACTCAGAATCAGTCATAGACCTGGAGGCATAGGCAACAGGCTTCCAATCTTCACCCTCTGCTTGTAGCAAGACCGCACCTAGGCAATCTTTTGATGCATCCGTTGACACTTTGATTCTCTTTGTTGGGTCAAAGAAGGTGAGTACAGGTGTGGTTGTCAGCACTGTTTTGAGGTTCATCCACTCTTGTTCATGTCTTTCTGTCCATGCGAACTCATTTGTTTTATGTAGCAGGTCTCGCAGACAGGTTGTCTTGGCTGACAAGTTAGGAATGAACTTTCCAATGAAGTTTATCATCCCCATGATGCGTAGCACTCCTTTTTTGTCAGTGGGTCGGGGCATTTTGAGTATGGCGTTTACTTTTTCCACATCTGGCTCTATTCTTTCACCGGATAGATTATCTCCTAGGAAAGTGACTTCCTGGATGCCAAACTGACACTTGGCTTTGTTGAGCTTCAGTCCATTCCGGCGTATGCTCTGTAGCCCTTTAGTCAGTCTCTCATTGTGTTCTTTCAGTGTGGAGCCCCAGATGATGATGTCATCAACATAGACCTGAACTCCTTCCAGACCTTCAATTATGTGTTCCATCGCTCTATGAAAGATTTCAGATGCAGATATTATCCCGAAAGGCATTCTGAGGAAACAATACCTGCCAAATGGTGTGTTGAAGGTACAGTATTTGGTGCTCTCCTCGTCCAGTTTTAGTTGCCAAAATCCTTGTGAGGCATCGAGCTTTGTGAAGTATCTGGCACCTGACATTTCACTGGTGATTTCTTCTCGCTTGGGAATCTGGTAGTGTTCACGTTTTATGTTTGCATTTAAGTCCTTTGGATCCATGCATACTCTTAGATCATTGTTCTTTTTCTTTACACATACCATGGAGTTAACCCAGTCTGTTGGCTCTTCGACTTTCCTGATGACTCCTAGTGTGGTCATTCTGTCGAGTTCTTTCTTGAGCCGGTCACGCAGGGGTGCTGGAACTCTTCGTGGAGCATGTACCACTGGCTGAGCATCCTCCTTTAGCTGGATCTTGTAAGTGAATGGTAGAACTCCAAATCCTTTGAACACATCCTGGAAATTACTCACTACAGAATCCACTGCGTCATCTGGTCTGCTTATGGCACAGTTTATAAGGTAGATTCTCTTGACCAGTTCTAAGTCCTCACAAGCTTTGTCACCTAGTAGTGAATCAAGTCCTTCAGCCACAACAGAAAACATGAGATGATGCACTTTGTCTTTGACTGTCACTTTAAGTCTGCATACACCTAAGCTATCTATTTTCTGTCCATTATAGTTTTTCAGTAGTACTGACTTTTTCTGTATTTTGGGCTTTTCTTTCATATTTTTAATGTCACTCATACTGATTAATTTGCTTTTGCCCCAGTGTCTAGTTTCAATGTAACTAATGCTCCATTTACCTGCAGTGGCATCATCCATTTGTCCTCTTTTACTGCATTAACTTTATGTTCAGCATTGTCCATTCCTGAGGGCTGCACATTTTCTGTATCCCTTTCTATATTGTCACATGACACCATTCCTACAAAAAATGTCTCACTTAAATCAGTGTCCTCAATCACATTGACTTGTTGCCCTTTCTTTGTTTTTACTTTTGAAAAGCATTGTTTGGCAAAGTGATTCTTTCCATTACATTTTGTGCACATTTGGCCAAATGCTGGGCATTGTCTTGACTGGTGCTGGTAACCACAGTGTTTACAATTAAAAATTCCATCCTCCGATTGCTTTGCATTTCTGTTCTGCCCATGTTTCTTCCCCTCGTAGGACACAGCACCGACAGCAGCACAGTCATTCACTACAGTCGCATTATTATTAATTTCACTGAATTTCTTTGCGTGCTGTTGAGCTAGCTCACTGGCATGGCATATTTTCACAGCATCCTCCAATGTTAGTTCAGTTTCTCTCAACAAACGGTCCCTGACCTTTTTTATCATGAATACCAAACACAATCTGGTCACGAATCATGGATGATTTCAGTTCAGAGAAATTACATGTCTGTGCTTTCAGTTTCAGATCGGTCACAAAGCTATCAAAAGTCTCATTTTGCTGCTGTGTCCGTGAACAGAACACGTACCTCTTATAGGTCTCGTTCTTTTTGGGAGAACAATGTGTATCAAACTTCTTTAGCACATCATCCATTTTTTCTCTGTCCTCCTCTTGATCAAATACAAACGTATTAAATACCTCTATCACCTGCGGGCCTGCAACCATGAGCAGTAACGCTATTTTCCTTGCGTCTGGCATCGTACCGAACCCGATGGGCAGCAATATAGAGTTCGAATTGTTGTTTGAAAGTCCGCCAATTGCAGTCGACATTCCCCGTGAGTTTCAAACCCTCCGGTGGCTTCAAATTCTCCATGTCGCGTTTCACAATATTCAGCAGATATTACCACTTCTGGTACCATGTTACGTACATAAATAAATAGACGTTTTCATTATGAACAGCTAGCTTGAGCTAGTCATTTATTCAGCCATGTGGACTAGTGTAAATGCATCCATCTTGACTACTGCCTTGTGTGTAGCCCCTTACTAAACATACAGCTTCACCTAGTGTACCATTCCAGATTGACATGTTACTGATCATTACAAGAGGGAGAGAGAGACAGAGAGAGGGAGAGACAGAGAGAGAGGGAGAGACAGAGAGAGAGAGAGAGACAGAGAGAGAGAGACAGAGAGAGGGAGAGAGAGAGAGAGAGACAGAGAGAGGGAGAGAGACAGAGAGAGGGAGAGAGAGAGAGAGAGAGGGGGAGAGAGAGACAGAGACAGAGACAGAGAGAAAGACAGAGCGAGAGGGGGAGAGAGAGAGGGGGGAGAGAGAGAGGGAGAGAGAGAGACAGAGAGAGGGACAGAGAGACAGAGACAGAGAGAGGGAGAGAGAGACAGAGAGAGAGAGAGGGAGAGAGAGAGGGGGGGGAGAGAGAGAGAGAGATTGAATTGAATTGAATTGAAAATTGAGAGAGACAGAGAGAGAGGCGGAGACAGAGGGAGACAGAGAGAGAAGGGAGAGAGAGAGAGGCGGAGCGAGGAGAGAGGCAGAGAGAGAGTGAGAGAGAGACAGAGAGGTAGAGAGAGACAGAGAGAGAGGGAGAGAGAGAGAGAGAGAGGGGGTGGGAGAGAGAGAGAGAGGGAGAGAGAGAGAGAAAGAGAGAATGTGAGGGAGAGAGAGAGTGAGAGTGAGGGAGGGGGAGAGACAGAGAGAGAGAGACAGTGAGAGAGAGACAGTGAGAGAGAGAGAGTGAGGGAGAGAGAGAGACAGAGAGAGAGAGAGTGAGGGAGAGAGAGAGACAGAGAGAGAGAGAGAGAGAGAGAGAGACGCAGCGGCAGCCGGAGCGAGGAGACTCGGGGAGCCCGAGCGGCGAACGAGACACGGCCCGATCGGCGGCCGCAGTCCAGCACCCGAGCGACGACCGCAGTCCAGCACCCGAGCGACGGCCGCAGTCCAGCACCCGAGCGACGACCGCAGTCCAGCACCCGAACGGCGAACGAGGCACAGCCCGAGCGGCGGCTGGGCTAGAAAGCCCGGGAAAGGCTCGAGGAGCCAGGCCCAGAGACCTCTGAGGAGAAGGGGAGCAACCAGAAGGCTTCCAGAAGCAAACCAAGACTGTGAGTACAGGGCCCAGGGAGGGAGACTGAAGCCAGGGAAAGGCCCGAGGAGCCAGGCCGAGACAGAGGCACAGAGACCTCTGAGGGGGAGGGGAACAGCCCGAAGGCACCGGGAAACAGCGGCTCACAGACCCAGACCTGAGAAGGGTGAACCCAGAAGCCGAGGCCCAGGGACCACGGGGTCGGAGAGGGGGACCGGGAAAGTTCGCGAACAGGGAGAGGGAAACACCAAACCCGGGGCCCCAGAAAAGCTTATTCTAAGATCAACAATACTTTACCAAAAATGAGCGAATCAGAAGATCCACAACAGCCCCGCTTCCAGATTCCCCCCAACACCGCAAAAAAAGCTATAAAAGCGATCAAGCATGAGCAGATGAGAGAAAAACCAGAAACACTTTTTGCTGACTGTTACAACAATGGGACAAAAAGTAACCTCATTTTCGACTCAGATCAGCCAGTGGCTTGGATCACAGCAATAAAATCACACTATACCAATGTTAAGCTAGAAAATACCGCAAATGGGTCCATAATGAAAATTAACACACCAGGAGACAGTTCAACTACGACGGTCAACGCGTACAATACCGGAACAATATTAGTGCAAGGCAACCTCGACAAATTTGCAACGGCCTTCAGGACACTGAAAAAATTAACTAAGGGGGGGAGGAACAGCCCCAGAGTGGCCCGCACTCCCCCCAACATTGACAACTTACCAGGAGAAAATCTGCCTGGTCAGGAGGTGAACGAGCCACACAGTTCAAACCAGACACTAACCCCGGGGAACCACAGCCACACGATACAACTGACAAACCCCAGCATAACTACCAGGGAGGAAGCCACACATAGTCCCCCTACCATTCCCAGCTCACCAAGAGAAGAGCAGCATAGCCAGGAAGTGAGTGAGCCCTCCAGGGCCGACCAGCCTAGCCAGGAAGTGAGTGAGCCTTCCAGGGCCGACCAGACACATACCCTGGGATCACACAGCCAGATACAACCAAAAGATAAATTTAATCAATTAGAGATAGAGATGAATGACGATCAAAATCAGGAGAGGGAGAGACACAAGAGAGAGCTGAAGCTACTTGAGAACCAGGTGAATCTACTTAGGAATCAGGTGAAAGAGCTGCAGGAAAAAGAAGAGAGCCATAGAGGAGAGATAACACCATTAGACCAGCAACCAGAGGCTAGAGATAAGACAAGTCAGAGCCGGACGGAACGGCTGCACTCCCACACGGAACAAAAGCAACAGACACACAATACAAGGGGTGCCACACAGACCGACCAGCATACTGATTCGCAATCTTCCCCCACCACCGTGGAACCACAAGCGGGCCGCTCACAAGAGGTACGCACACACCAGACACCCCAGCCCAGCACACACACTATGAGTCCAAGCGAAAGCCACCAGACAGTAAACACAAACAAGGCTGACGTCGTAATACTCATAGACTCAAATGGGAAATTTCTATGGGAGAAAAAGCTATTCCCTAGAAGTAAAGTAGAAAAGATCTGGTGCCCAACAACAAACAGAGCCATGGGATGGCTGACCAAAGCCAGATTAGGCTCCCCCCAACACATAATAATACACACGGGCACAAATGACCTAAAGACCCAACAGAAAGAAGTAGCAACATCGCTCAGAGCAATGATTAGGAAAGCAAGCAGTACATTTCCAAACACTAGAATCACTGTTTCCACAATATTGCCGAGAACAGACTTCAACAACAACACAATTCATGAGATAAATGCCAGCATAGCAAGAGACTGCGAATCAAACCACAACGTACACCTGGCCCAACACCCCACCCTCAAGGAGGAATGTCTTTACGACCACGTCCACATCCAAAGGCAAAGAATATCGATCTTTGCTAAAGCCCTGAAGGACGTCGCTTTTAACCGGGTCCATACCCAGACTCCAAGAGGACCCCCCCCCGACCACCAGAGATCAGCGGGGTACATATCAGGAACACTACAAGGACCACCAACACACCAACCGAGACCAGAGAGGATCCCCATGCAAAACAACAATATCAAACCTGCACCACTCCTGTCCCACAGGGGAATAGGACTGCTCCCAGCCAGACAGAGGGAGAGATGCACAGGACGTACGCAATACCTCAGACAGAAACAATCCATTAAGAGACAATAAGCAGATGTGCAGCAGCATCTACTTCCGCCTTATGGATCAAGGACTAATTAACAGAAAGAACTGTAACCAAATTGTATTAACTTTTGTAGACAACTGATGTGATCTTTTTTTTCCCACACTTAGACACGACAAACACGTACCACTCTTTAACCTATCATAGTAAAAGATCAAACTTAACATGAAATCCTTATATATTTCGACCTGGAATATCCAAGGTCTACGCTCTTCACTGCGAGAAGTGAAAAGTAGGACCCCAGAGTTCATAGATGAAACTAAAGACCTAGATATTGTCATTTTACAGGAAACTTGGTATAAAGGAAAAGGACACACTGGCTGTCCCCAAGGGTACACTGAGCTGGTGGTCCCCTCCAATAAATTACCAAGTGTAACCCAAGGCAGAGACTCCGGAGGCATACTGATCTGGTTTAAAACAGAACTTAAGAATTACATCAAATTTATAAAAAAGGGCGAAAACCATATGTGGCTCAAACTTGAGAGGGAGATTATCTCAAACACCCAAGATGTTTACATTTGCGCACTTTATATCCCTCCAATCGATTCCCCGTACTTTAAAGAGGACACCTTCTCCAACATGGAGGGGGAAATTATCCAATACCAGGCCCAGGGGAACGTGTTGATCTGTGGGGACCTCAATTCAAGAACTGGCGAAGAACCAGACTTCACCAATAATCAGGGAAACAATTACGTTTTCGGGAATAACCACTTTGACATCCCTTCCCTTCCATACAGGCATAACTGCGACAAGCAGTCAAATACCAACGGAAAACAGCTACTACAGCTCTGTCGAAACCTGGGTCTGTACATTGTCAATGGTAGGTTCATAGGAGACCTCCTAGGAAGATCGACCTATTGCTCACCTCTTGGCTGCAGCACAGTAGACTATATGATTACAGACTTAGACCCATCCTCTTTCAGAGCATTCACAGTCAAACCACAAACAACACTGTCAGATCACAGTCAAATTACTATGTTCCTCAAAAAGACAGAAACAAACAACATAGAAACACAACCCAGTAAACTGTACAACACCAAAAAATCATACAGATGGGCCAAAAACGACACGGAAAAATACCAGAAAACAATTAGCAATGCATCAACTCAAGCTCTCTTAGACACCTTTCTGGATAACATATACACTCACAATAAAGAAGGCGTAAACCAGGCAGTTAGTAAACTAAACAATATTTTTGATAATTTGGCAACAAATGCAAACTTGAAAGCTCGCAAGAACAAACCCAAAACAAAAAACTATGAAAAATGGTTTGACCGAGATTGCCATAACATGAGGAAAAAACTTAGAAAAATATCAAACCAAAAACACAGACATCCAGAAAACGAGGAACTACGCCTTACTTATTGTCAGACACTAACACAATACAGAAACACACTCAGAACCAAAAAAGAGCAATATATTAAGAATACACTCAGCTCCATGGAGGAATCCATTGATTCCAATTGTTTCTGGGAAAACTTGAAAACACTACACAAAAAACAACACGACGATTTGGCCATTCAAAATGGGGACACATGGGTAAACCACTTTGAAAAATTATACCAGAAAAACACACTAAGACCAGAGCAACACCAAATATGCAAAAAACTGGAAAAGCTAGAAATGGCCATAAAAGATAACCAAAACCCGCTGGACGCCATAATAACAGAAAAAGAACTTCTTGAAAAACTCAAGGACCTGCGACCAGGAAAAGCCTGCGGGACAGACGGCATACTAAACGAGATGATTAAACACACAGACAACAAAATGAAACTGGCTATCCTAAAACTCTTCAACTTGGTTCTGAGTGTCGGTTATTTCCCTGATATCTGGAACAAAGGACTCATAACGCCCATATACAAAAGTGGGGACAAAATCGACCCAAACAACTATCGAGGCATCTGTGTAAACAGTAACCTGGGGAAGGTATTCTGTAGCATCATAAACAAAAGACTTATAAACTTCCTTGAGGAGCACAATGTCTTGAGTAAAAGCCAAATTGGATTCCTGCCAAACTATAGAACATCCGATCATATCTTCACCCTACAGACCCTAATTGACAAACACGTTCACCATAACAAAAGCAAAATCTACACATGCTTTGTAGATTTCCAGAAAGCTTTCGACTCCATCTGGCATGACGGTTTATTCCTGAAACTTATCGAAAGTGGGGTCGGAGGGAAAACATATGATGTAATTAAATCAATGTATACAAACAACAAATGTGCAGTTAAAATTGGAGACAAACAAACAAAATACTTCCCACAGGGGCGGGGGGTGACGCAGGGCTCGCCAATCTCACCGACACTCTTTAATATTTACATAAATGGATTGGCAAAACTACTTGAACAATCTACAGCACCCGGCCTCACCCTAAATGAATCCAAGGTTAAATTCCTCCTCTATGCAGACGACCTGGTTCTGCTGTCACCTACTAAAGAGGGGCTACAGCAAAACCTGGACCTGCTGGAGTCGTACTGCCAGACTTGGGCCCTGACAATAAATCCCCAAAAAACCAAAGTCCTTGTGTTCCAGCAAAGATCCAAACATCAGGGACCCAAAATAAATTTCACAGTAGGAACAACCAAAATTGAACAAACCACTAACTACACATACTTGGGCTTAAAAATCAGTTCTACGGGAAACTTCAAACTGGCTGTGAATGAACTGAAAGAGAAAGCAAGAAGGGCTTTCTATGCCATCAAAAAATCAATCCAAATAGAAATCCCAATTAGCATTTGGCTCAAAATTTTCAAATCAGTAATTGAACCAATTGCACTCTATGGCAGTGAGGTATGGGGACCGCTAACTCAACAAGAATTTGCAAAATGGGACAAACACCCAATTGAGATCCTACATGCAGAATTCTGTAAAAGTATCCTCCGGACTCAAAGGAAAACAGTAAACAATGCATGCAGGGCGGAACTAGGCCAATATCCATTAATAATCACTATCCAAAAAAGAGCCACCAAATTTTGGAATCACCTACAAATGAGCAATCCCCAATGCTATCACTACGACGCCCTGAAATGCCAAGAGCTGACCATAAAGAAGAATACCCTCAGTCAACTAGTCCTGGGACTCAGTGAAGTAACTACTAACAATACTAACAATAACCAGCCCCAGGACAGTGACAGGGTAACACAAAGAATTCGACCCAACACAATCGTCGCTAAGCAAAAGGAAAAATATCTGACATATTGGGCAGAAACAACAAAAACCCAAAGCAAACTCAATTGCTACTTGGCCCTAAACAGACAATACAACATAGCTGATTACCTGACCATGGTAAAGGATAACAAACTGAGAAGAACCTTGACAAGGTACAGACTTAGCGAACATAGCCTAGCGATCGAAAAAGGCAGACACAGGCAGACCAGGCTGCCAAGAGAGGACAGGATATGCTCTCACTGCAGTCAGGGAGTGGTGGAGACAGAGATGCACTTCCTCACAGCTTGTGGAAAATATCAGGGCATCAGGGAGAATTTCTACCAAAAATTCTCACAAATATGCCCTGATTTCAGAAATCTGAATGACAACCAAAAACTCCCATTCCTACTGGGAGAGGAGAGAAGCTGTATAACACTGGCGGCACACTATGTTACAGCTTGCCATGAACAGAGGGACAACCAGTAAACTAAGAAAAGAATATATATAAACAATGCGAATGTATATTTATACACTCAGGGATATACCTGTTTATACACTGTATGAATAGAACTGCGTTTATGTGCTAAACCATAAATGTATTTTGATGCTTTGGCAACATAAGATGTAACTTATCATGCCAATAAAGCGATTTGAATTGAATTGAATTGAATTGACTGAGGGAGAGAGAGAGAGGGAGAGTGAGGGAGAGAGAGAGAGTGTGAGGGAGGGGGAGAGACAGAGAGAGAGAGAGTGAGGGAGAGAGAGAGTGAGGGAGAGAGAGAGACAGAGAGAGAGGGAGAGAGAGTGAGGGAGAGAGAGAGACAGAGAGAGAGAGAGATAGAGATAGAGTGAGGGAGAGAGAGCCTGGATCTGCTAGAGTCATTCGGTCAGACCTGGGCCATGACAATAAACCCCCAAAAAACCAAATTTCTTGTGTTCCAGCAAAGATCCAGACATCAGGGACCCAGAATAAATTTCACACTAGGCACAACTAAAATTGAACAAACTACAAACTACACATACTTAGGCATAAAAATCAGTTCTACGGGAAATTTTCAACTGGCTGTGAATGAACTGAAAGAGAAAGCAAAAAGGGCTTTCTATGCCATTAAAAAGTGAATCTAAATAGAAATCCCAATTGGCATTTGGGTCAAAATTTTTAAATCAGTAATTGAACCAATTGCACTCTATGGCAGTGAGGTGTGGGGTCCGCTAACACAACAAGAATTTGCAAAATGGGACAAACACCCAATTGAGATCCTACATGCAGAATTCTGTAAAAGTATCCTCCGGACTCAGAGGAAAACCGCAAACAATGCATGCAGGGCAGAACTAAGCCAATATCCACTACTAATTAAGATCCAAAAAAGAGCCACCAAATTTTGGAAACACCTAAAAATGAGCAACCCCCACTGCTATCATTACGAAGCCCTGAAATGCCAAGAGAGGATCATAAAGAAGAGTCCCCTCAGTCAACTAGTCCTGGGACTCAGTGAAGTAACTACTAACACTACTAATAATAACCAGCTCCAGGACAGTGACATCGTAGCACAGATAATTCGACCCAACACAATTGTCACTAAACAAAAGGAAAAATATCTGACCTATTGGACAGAAACAACAAAAACCCAAAACAAACTCGATTGCTACTTGGCACTAAACAGACAATACGCCATGGCTGAATACCTGACCACGGTAAAAGATAGCAAATTGAGAAAAACCTTGACTAGGTACAGAATTAGTGAGCATAGCCTGGGCATCGAAAAAGGCAGACACAGGCAGACCTGGCTGCCAAGAGAGGACAGGATATGCTCTCACTGCAGTCAGGGAGTGGTGGAGACAGAGATGCACTTCCTCACAACTTGTGGAAACTATCAGGGCATCAGGGGGAATTTCTACCCAAAATTCATAAAAATATGCCCTGAATTCAAAAATTTGAATGACAACCAAAAACTCCCATACCTATTAGGGGAACAGAGAAATTGCGTAACTTTAGCGGCAAACTATGTTACAGCTTGCCATAAGCAGAGGGACAACCATTAAACCTAAGAAAAGATTATATGCATATTATATGAGTGTATATTTATACACACAGGGATATATCTGTTTATACACTGTATGGATAGATCTGCGTTTATGTGTTCAACCATAAATGTTTTTTCGGTGCTTTGGCAACATAAGATGTACCTTGTCATGCCAATAAAGCAATTTGAATTGAATTGAATTGAGAGAGAGAGACTGAGGGAGAGAGAGAGAGAGACGGGAGAGAGAGGGAGAGAGATGGGAGAGAGAGAGAGAGAGAGAGAGAAAGAGAGACTAGGAGGAGAGAGAGAGAGAGAGACTGACTGTGGAGAGAGTGAGGGAGACAGTGAGAGAGACTGAGGCAGAGAGAAAGAGATTGAGAGACACAGAAAGAGAGAGATAGTCAGAGGGAGACAGAGAGAGGGAGACAGAGAGAGACAGAGAGAGGGAGGCAGAGAGAAAGAGAGGGAGACAGAGAGAGAGAGAGAGAGACAGAGAGAGAGAGAGCTAGGGAGAGAGAGACAGAGGGACAGAGGGAGACGGAGAGAGGGAGACAGAGAGAGACAGAGAGAGGGAGGCAGAGAGAGAGACAGGGAGACAGAGCTAGGGAGAGAGAGACAGAGAGACAGAGGGAGACAGAGAGACGGAGACAGAGAGAGAGAGAGAGAGAGAGAGAGAGTGAGAGGGAGAGAGCTAGGGAGAGAGAGAGAGAGGCAGAGAGAGAGAGAGTGAGAGAGAGAGAGCTAGGGAGAGAGAGAGAGAGAGAGCTAAATATATAACAACATGTCACAACCTGAGGACTGTTTAAAAGTAAGACTGTTTAAAATTAATATTGAACGTACCAAATGAAGTAGAAAGACTGTTTAAAATTAATATTGTTTAAAAGTAATATTGTATATACCCAACAAATGTCAAATCGATTGACACCTACAGAATGTTGGAAAACTGTACCTTTTTGCTATGTAAGCTTTGGCAATATGGTTCTCTGTAAACTTTCATGCCAATAAAGCATTTGAACTGAACTGAACTGAACTGAGAGGCAGAGAGAGAGATAGGGAGAGGGACAATGAGAGACACAGAAAGAGACAGAGAGAGAAAGAGAGTGAGAGAGACAGAGAAAGAGACACAGAGAGAGAGGGAGGGAGACAGAGAGAGAGAGAGAGAGACAGACAGAGAGAGACAGAGAGACAGAGAGAGAGAGAGAAAGAAACAGAGACAGGGAACAAGAAACAGAGACAGGGAACAAGAAACAGAGACAGGGAACCAGAAACAGAGACAGGGACCGAGAAACAGAGACAGGGACCGAGAAACAGAGACAGGGACCGAGAAACAGAGACAGGGAACAAGAAACAGAGACAGGGAACAAGAAACAGAGACAGCGAACAAGAAAGAGAGACAGGGACTGAGAAACAGAGACAGGGACCGAGAAACAGAGACAGGGACTGAGAAACAGAGACAGGGACCGAGAAACAGAGACAGGGAACAAGAAACAAAAACAGGGAACAAGAAACAGAGACAGGGACCGAGAAACAGAGACAGGGAACAATAAACAGAGACAGGGACCGAGAAACAGAGACAGGGACCGAGAAACAGAGACAGGGACCGAGAAACAGAGACAGGGACCGAGAAACAGAGACAGTGGCCGAGAAACAGAGACAGGGAACAAGAAACAAAGACAGGGAACACGAAACAGAGACAGGTACTGAGAAACAGAGACAGGGACCGAGAAACAGAGACAGGGACTGAGAAACAGAGACAGGGAACACGAAACAGAGACAGGGACCGAGAAACAGAGACAGGGAACAAGAAACAGAGACAGGGAACAAGAAACAGAGACAGGGACTGAGAAACAGAGACAGGGACCGAGAAACAGAGACAGGGAACAAGAAACAGAGACAGGGAACAAGAAACAGAGACAGGTACTGAGAAACAGAGACAGGGACCGAGAAACAGAGACAGGGAACAAGAAACAGAGACAGGGAACACGAAACAGAGACAGGGACCGAGAAACAGAGACAGGGAACAAGAAACAGAGACAGGGAACAAGAAACAGAGACAGGGACTGAGAAACAGAGACAGGGACTGAGAAACAGAGACAGGGAACAAGAAACAGAGACAGGGACTGAGAAACAGAGACAGGGACTGAGAAACAGAGACAGGGAACAAGAAACAGAGACAGGGACTGAGAAACAGAGACAGGAACCGAGAAACAGAGACAGGGAACAAGAAACAGAGACAGGGACTGAGAAACAGAGACAGGGACCGAGAAACAGAGACAGGGAACAAGAAACAGAGACAGGGAACAAGAAACGGAGACAGGGACTGATAAACAGAGACAGGGACCAAGAAACAGAGACAGGGACCGAGAAACAGAGGCAGGGAACAAGAAACAGAGACAGGGACTGATAAACAGAGACAGGGACCAAGAAACAGAGACAGGGAACAAGAAACAGAGACAGGGACCGAGAAACAGAGACAGGGAACAAGAAACAGAGACAGGGACCGAGAAACAGAGACAGGGAACAAGGAACAGAGACAGGGACCGAGAAACAAAGACAGCGAACAAGAAACAGAGACAGGGACTGAGAAACAGAGACAGGGACCAAGAAACAGAGACAGGGACCGAGAAACAGAGACAGGGACCGAGAAACAGAGACAGGGACTGAGAAACAGAGACAGGGAACAAGAAACAGAAACAGGGACCGAGAAACAGAGACAGGGACTGAGAAACAGAGACAGGGAACAAGAAACAGAGACAGGGAACAAGAAACAGAGACAGGGAACAAGAAACAGAGACAGCGAACAAGAAAGAGAGACAGGGACTGAGAAACAGAGACAGGGACCGAGAAACAGAGACAGGGAACAAGAAACAGAGACAGGGACCAAGAAACAGAGACAGGGACCGAGAAACAGAGACAGGGACCGAGAAACAGAGACAGGGAACAAGAAACAGAGACAGGGACCGAGAAACAGAGACAGGGAATAAGAAACAGAGACAGGATCTGAGAAACAGAGACAGGGACCGAGAAACAGAGACAGGGACCGAGAAACAGAGACAGGGACCGAGAAACAGAGACAGGGACCGAGAAACAGAGACAGGGACCGAGAAACAGAGACAGGGAACAAGAAACAGAGAGAGGGAACAAGAAACAGAGACAGGGACCGAGAAACAGAGACAGGGACCGAGAAACAGAGACAGGGACTGAGAAACAGAGACAGGGAACAAGAAACAGAAACAGGGACCGAGAAACAGAGACAGGGAACAAGAAACAGAGACAGGGAACAAGAAACAGAGACAGGGAACAAGAAACAGAGACAGGGACCGAGAAACAGAGACAGGGACCGAGAAACAGAGACAGGGACTGCGAAACAGAGACAGGGACCGAGAAACACAGACAGGGAACAAGAAACAGAGACAGGGAACAAGAAACAGAGACAGGGACTGCGAAACAGAGACAGGGACCGAGAAACAGAGACAGGGAACAAGAAACAGAGACAGGGACCGAGAAACAGAGACAGGGAACAAGAAACAGAGACAGGGACCGAGAAACAGAGACAGGGAACAAGGAACAGAGACAGCGAACAAGAAAGAGAGACAGGGACTGAGAAACAGAGACAGGGACCGAGAAACAGAGACAGGGAACAAGAAACAGAGACAGGGAAAAAGAAACAGAGACAGGGACCGAGAAACAGAGACAGGGAATAAGAAACAGAGACAGGATCTGAGAAACAGAGACAGGGACCGAGAAACAGAGACAGGGACCGAGAAACAGAGACAGGGACCAAGAAACAGAGACAGGGACCGAGAAACAGAGACAGGGACCGAGAAACAGAGACAGGGAACAAGAAACAGAGACAGGGAACGAGAAACAGAGACAGGGACCGAGAAACAGAGACAGGGACCGAGAAACAGAGACAGGGACTGAGAAACAGAGACAGGGAACAAGAAACAGAAACAGGGACCGAGAAACAGAGACAGGGAACAAGAAACAGAGACAGGGAACAAGAAACAGAGACAGGGACCGAGAAACAGAGACAGGGACTGCGAAACAGAGACAGGGACCGAGAAACAGAGACAGGGAACAAGAAACAGAGACAGGGAACAAGAAACAGAGACAGGGACTGCGAAACAGAGACAGGGACCGAGAAACAGAGACAGGGAACAAGAAACAGAGAGAGGGAACAAGAAACAGAGACCGGGACCGAGAAACAGAGACAGGGAACAAGAAACAGAGAGAGGGAACAAGAAACAGAGACAGGGACCGAGAAACAGAGACAGGGAACAAGAAACAGAGACAGGGACCGAGAAACAGAGACAGGGACCGAGAAACAGAGACAGGGAACAAGAAACAGAGAGAGGGAACAAGAAACAGAGACAGGGACCGAGAAACAGAGACAGGGAACAAGAAACAGAGACAGGGACCGAGAAACAGAGACAGGGAACAAGAAACAGAGACAGGGAACAAGAAACAGAGACAGGGACCGAGAAACAGAGACAGGGACCGAGAAACAGAGACAGGGAACAAGAAACAGAGACAGGGACCGAGAAACAGAGACAGGGAACAAGGAACAGAGACAGGGAACGAGAAACAGAGACAGGGAACAAGGAACAGAGACAGGGAACAAGAAACAGAGACAGGGACTGAGAAACAGAGACAGGGAACAAGAAACAGAGACAGGGACCGAGAAACAGAGACAGGGAACAAGGAACAGAGACAGGGAACAAGAAACAGAGACAGGGAACAAGGAACAGAGACAGGGAACAAGAAACAGAGACAGGGAACAAGAAACAGAGACAGGGAACAAGAAACAGAGAGAGGGAACAAGAAACAGAGACAGGGAACAAGAAACAGAGACAGGGACTGAGAAACAGAGACAGGGAACAAGAAACAGAGACAGGGACCGAGAAACAGAGACAGGGAACAAGAAACAGAGACAGGGACCGAGAAACAGAGACAGGGAACAAGGAACAGAGACAGGGACCGAGAAACAGAGACAGGGAACAAGAAACAGAGACAGGGAACAAGAAACAGAGACAGGGACCGAGAAACAGAGACAGGGAACAAGGAACAGAGACAGGGAACAAGAAACAGAGACAGGGACTGAGAAACAGAGACAGGGAACAAGAAACAGAGACAGGGACCGAGAAACAGAGACAGGGAACAAGAAACAGAGACAGGGAACAAGAAACAGAGACAGGGACTGAGAAACAGAGAGAGGGAACAAGAAACAGAGACAGGGAACAAGAAACAGAGACAGGGAACAAGAAACAGAGACAGGGAACAAGAAACAGAGAGAGGGAACAAGAAACAGAGACAGGGACCGAGAAACAGAGAGAGGGACCGAGAAACAGAGACAGGGAACAAGAAACAGAGACAGGGAACAAGAAACAGAGAGAGGGAACAAGAAACAGAGACAGGGAACAAGAAACAGAGACAGGGAACAAGAAACAGAGAGAGGGAACAAGAAACAGAGACAGGGAACAAGAAACAGAGACAGGGAACAAGAAACAGAGACAGGGAACAAGAAACAGAGACAGGGAACAAGAAACAGAGACAGGGAACAAGAAACAGAGACAGGGAACAAGAAACAGAGACAGGGAACAAGAAACAGAGACAGGGAACAAGAAACAGAGAGAGGGAACAAGAAACAGAGACAGGGACCGAGAAACAGAGAGAGGGACCGAGAAACAGAGACAGGGAACAAGAAACAGAGACAGGGAACAAGAAACAGAGAGAGGGAACAAGAAACAGAGACAGGGAACAAGAAACAGAGACAGGGAACAAGAAACAGAGAGAGGGAACAAGAAACAGAGACAGGGAACAAGAAACAGAGACAGGGAACAAGAAACAGAGACAGGGAACAAGAAACAGAGACAGGGAACAAGAAACAGAGACAGGGAACAAGAAACAGAGACAGGGAACAAGAAACAGAGACAGGGAACAAGAAACAGAGACAGTAGTAATATTGTATGTACCCAACAAATGTCAAATCGATTGACACCTACAAAATGTTTGAAAATGTACCTTTTTGCTATGTAAGCTTTGGCAATATGGTTCTCTGTAAACTTTCATGCCAATAAAGCATTTGAATTTGAATTTGAATTTGAATTTGATTTGAAAGAGAGAGAGAGAGAAACAGAGAGAGAGAGACAGGGACAGAGAGAGAAAGACAGAGAGAGAGAGAGACAGAGAGAGAGAGAGAGACAGAGACAGAGAGAGAAAGACAGAGACATGGCTTTGGCCCCTCCCTATCCCTATAACCTCCACCAGCCCTACAACACTCGCTAACTCTGTAACCACCTCCAGCCCCTACAACCCTCCCTATCTCTGTAACCCCCTCCAGCCCTACAACCCTCCCTATCTCTGTAACCTCCTCCAGCCCCTACAACCCTCCGTATCTCTGTAACGTCCTCCAGTCCCTACAACCCTCCTTATCTCTGTAACCTCCTCCAACCCCATAACCCTCCCTATCTCTATAACCTCCTCCAGCCCCTACAACACTCCCTATCTCTGTAACCTCCCCCAGCCCCTACAACCCTCCCTATCTCTGTAACCTCCTCCAGCCCCTACTGTAGTGTATGTGCCTTTAAGTCAGAACTACTTTTACAGCTCTTGTATACTGTAGTACCGGCAGTGACCACACCGGTATATAAGCTTTGCGCATGCCTCTGTACCCCCAGTCTAGAGACTGCCCTCCTCCAGTAAAGACCTGTTTATTGTTCAAGTACAGCATCCATGTGATTATTTAATAATAGCATATCCACTGAACCACGGATCTAACAGTGGCGACGAGTGTCGATTCGAATCTACCTGCAACATAAAAAAAAAAATAGTCGAGGCCAGGAACACGGGCGTCGACCACAAGCAGCCGCCCAGCAGTCAGGCAGAGATTGAACTTCGCAGGGGAGGCTGTGGAGAGCCGGGCTTGGTTCCCCAGCCACGACGAGCAGTAAGAGACCGACGACAGGTCCAGAGCAGACCCTTCCCGAGCAGCGGCGGCTGGAGCCAACCGACGGCGGAGAGAAAGCCGAGCAGCGTTGACGGGGTAAGACAGAGGGTGAAGAGCGCAGGGCGCAGCCGGGGGTTGAAAATCGAGCGGCGTCGAGAAAAAGAAAACAAACCAGAGAGAGAGCGAGGGTAAAGAAACAGTCGGGTTCTAGACTGAGCGGCATCGAAAAATATAAAAAGAAGAACTCGCAGAGCACAGCCAGGGCTCACGGGCTGAACAGGGTCCGCGGGGCGAAGAAAGGGGAGCGCGGGAGACGCCATTGAGCCACGGAGAAGGAAGAGCGCGGGAGGCGCCATTTTTAGAAGCCGCAGCGGAGAAGAAGGGCGAGCGCGGGAAGGAAGGAAAGCGCGGGAGACGCCATTTTGTGCCAGCGGAGATGAAGGGGAAGCGCGGGAGGCGCCATTTGTGACAGTTAACTCACACCCAAGGATGCCGAAGGGTGGCAGTATCTCTACGTTCGACAATGAAGTCGAAGATTGGGTGACATATGTGGAACGTATTGAGGTGTACTGCAGGGCGAATGAAGTGCCAGATGCTAATAAAGCACTGGTTCTGTTAAATTCCATGGGTGTAAAAACTTATGGGTTACTGCGAAATCTAATAACCCCAGAGAAGCCGGTAAACAAGAATTTTGAAAGTATAGTAGAAATCCTACAGGACCACTTAAACCCCACACCGCTGCTGATAGCAGAACAATTTAAGTTCCATAAAAGGAACCAACACAAAGACGAAAGCAATGCTGAGTACCTAACGGAAATGAGCAAGCTATCGAAACACTGCCAGTTTGGAGCAGGACTAGCAGGTACGTTAAGGGACAAGTTTGTGTGTGGGCTACAAAGTGAAGGAACCCAGAAATGGCTTCTATCAGAAAAGGACCTTACGCTGGACAAAGCTTTCAGTATGGCAGTATCACACGAAGCAGCTGCAAGGGGCACTGCAGAGAGACAACGGAGACCGCAAGAATATGGCACCAACGAAATGTCCTATGGAACAGGGAAGTGTTATCGCTGCGGCAGAACAACACGTGACCAGAAAGATTGTTGGTTCAAGGACCAAGTGTGCAGACAGTGTGGGAAAGCAGGACACATAGCAAGAGTCTGCAGGTCTGGGAAGAAAACCAACAGTAAGAAATCTCCACAGGAGAAGTACAAAAAGGTACACCGGGTGATGGACAGTGGTTCAGACGAACAGAAAAGTGACACAGACTCCGGAAGCAAGGAGCTGGGTTGTCTGAAACTACATAAGGTAACAGAAATGGAGGATCACCAGACTATCTGGGTTACACTCAAGATAGACGGAGTCCAAGTGAAAATGGAATTGGACACAGGGTCAGCTCTAACAGTCATAAATCAAAGAGACTACAAGCGACTATTTTCACACATACCCTTGAAAGCTACAGAGATTGTCTTGAAGACGTATACGGGGCAAAATGTCTACCCCAAAGGAAAAATAAGGGTGAAAGTGACATATAAAGGTCAGGAAATACCTAAAATGGATATATGTGTATTGCCAAATGGAGGACCACCACTGCTAGGACGTGAATGGATCCGGATGATACAATTAGATTGGCATTCCATACAGGCACTAAAGTTTGAGGCCAAAAAGGATGACGACGTCACACCTGGACGACTGTCAAAAATGTTAACTGATGCAAAAGAAGTGTTCCAGGAGGGACTAGGAACACTAAAAGGAATAACAGCAATGAGTAAAATAGAGGAAAATGCAAGCCCAAAGTTTCTGAAGGCCAGACCAGTGCCTTATGCGATCAGACCAGCTGTTGAAGCAGAGCTGGAAGGGTTGGAACGTTCAGGAGTACTGTCCAAAGTGGACTGGAGCGAGTGGGCTACACCCACCGTTCCTGTAATGAAGAGGTCGTTGAGTAATACGCCTAGGGAACCAAAGAAGGTCCGCATCTGTGGGGATTTTAAGGTGACAGTGAACCCAGTCCTTCACACGGTGCAATATCCGCTTCCACGAATTGAGGATATTTTCGTCTCGCTGTCTGGAGGTAAACGCTTCACCAAAATTGATCTAGCCCAGGCGTACTTGCAAATGGAAGTAGAAGAAGCTTCAAAACATTACCTTACGATCAACACTCATAAAGGTCTCTATCAATACAACCGGCTGGTGTTTGGAGTAGCCTCAGCTCCGGCTATCTGGCAAAGGGCGATGGATCAGGTCCTGCAAGGGATTCCAGGGACCCAATGTTATTTGGACGACATCTTGTTCACGGGCGAAAATGACGGTGATCACCTCGCCAACTTGGAGAAGGTGCTCACCAGATTAAAGGAGTATGGGCTACGAGCTAATCACCACAAGTGCGAGTTCTTCCAGAAACAGATCTCGTATTGTGGCCACGTCATCGATGAAGAGGGGTTACATAAGTCCCCTGACAAGATTGAGGCAGTAGTCAAGGCTCCAGCACCGGAAAATGTGTCACAACTGAGGTCGTTCCTTGGGCTGGTAAACTACTACCACAAGTTCTTACCAAATTTGTCTACGGTATTACACCCGCTGAACACCCTACTGCAAACAGGGGTACCATGGAAGTGGGATGACGAACGTAGACGAGCTTTCCAGAAGTGTAAAGAATTGATCACATCAAAAGAGGTGGTGGCCCATTTCAACCCAGCACTACCAATTCGTTTGGCATGTGATGCATCACCCTATGGTATTGGAGCGGTGCTGTCGCACAAATTCCCAGACGGGCTGGAGAGGCCAGTAGCCTTTGCGTCTCGGTCACTAACCTCAGCCGAGCGCAACTACACCCAAATTGACAGGGAGGCCCTCAGCCTAGTATGGGGAGTAAAAAAATTCAACCACTATCTGCATGGGCAGAAGTTCACCTTGCTGACTGACCACCAACCACTTGTCTCCATCTTTAATCCTAAGAAGGGCGTTCCAGTGATGACTGCACAGCGGTTACAAAGATGGTCCCTGTTTCTAGGGGCGAATCAATATGAAATAGAATATAAAGGCACGAAACAGCATGGGAACGCTGATGGGCTATCGCGCCTGCCATTGCCTACTGTGGAGGAAGCACCAGCAGTGGACCCTATCGAGATATTTTATTCGTCAATAATTGAACGATTGCCAGTAACAAACGCGGATATAGAGAAGGAGACCCGCAATGATCCGACGCTGTCGAGGGTATATGAATTGACGGTGAGGGGATGGCCAACACATGGCGACTCACTGTTGCCAGCATTCTCATCCAGAAGAGAACAGCTGTCAGTATGCCAGGGGACAGTGATGTGTGGATCCAGAGTGGTGATTCCACCCAAGTTAAGGGAGAGAGTGCTAAATGAGCTACATGAAGGTCATCTGGGTGGAGTGAAAATGAAAAGCCTTGCTAGGGCTTATGTGTGGTGGCCGGGAGTCGATCAAGAAATCGAAGACCTAACTAAGAGCTGCTTAGGATGCCAGAAGGTCCAAAATGCACCATCACATGCCCCTCTACACCCATGGGAGTGGCCCTCCTCTCCATGGCAACGGGTGCATATTGATTTCGCTGGTCCATTCATGGACTCAATGTTCTTAATAGCAGTGGATGCTCATTCAAAGTGGCCTGAGGTGTTAAAATTGTCTTCAACCACTACAGAGAAAACGATTGCAGTCCTACGGACCATATTTGCCAGAAACGGTTTGCCAGAGCAGATTTGCTCTGATAATGGACCACAGTTTGTGTCCGACGAGTTCCAAAAATTTATGAGAAGGAATGGGGTAAGGCATTACACATCCGCCCCGTATCATCGAGCCACAAATGGATTGGCTGAGAGGTTCGTACAAACCTTTAAGAAGGCGATAAAGGCCATGTGCGACGATGAAATTCCACTACAGCATAAGATAGACAATTTCTTATTAGCCTACCGAAACGTGACACATGCAGTTACCAACCAGACCCCGGCCATGATGTTCTTTAACCGAAGGTTGAGATCTCGTCTGGACTTGCTCAGACCAAATGTGCGAAGAAATGTTGAGGACAAACAATTCCAGCACATCAACGAGAAGCCGACAAGGAACTTCAATGTAGGGCAACCAGTCTTGGCCCGTGACTATCGAACAGAGAAATGGCAACCCGGAACGATATGTACAAGGCAGGGGCCATTAATGTACACAGTGGATGTCGGGGAGAACATTGTGAGACGCCACGTCGATCAGATCTTAGCATCACAGGAACGTGTCAACCCCATGTCTCGAGTACCTGGGAATGAACCCGACATACCGGTAGCATCTACTTCAGACCCAGTAGCAGTGGAACCCGATGAACTACCCGATGAAAAGGGGTCAGAATCGCCTCTGCACCAAGAACAAGAACCTCCGGAAAGTCGCTATCCTGAAAGGGTCAGGAAGCCGCCCCAAAGACTGAATCTATAAATGGACTTTTGTTGTTTAATGTACATGTTAAAGTGTTAATTGTTATTTGAATATTATGGGTACTACTTATCTAAAAGGGGAGGAATTGTAGTGTATGTGCCTTTAAGTCAGAACTACTTTTACAGGTCCTGTATACTGTAGTACCGGCAGTGACCACACCGGTATATAAGCTTTGCGCATGCCTCTGTACCCCCAGTCTAGAGACTACCCTCCTCCAGTAAAGACCTGTCTATTGTTCATGTACAGCATCCGTGTGAATATTTAATAATAGCATATCCACTGAACCACGGATCTAACACCTACAACCCTCCCTATCTCTGTAACCTCCTCCAGCCCCTACAACCCTCCCTATCTCTGTAACCTCCTCCAGCCCCTACAACCCTCCCTATCTCTGTAGCCACCTCCAGCCTGTAGGGGGTTTCTCTTGCTTGCTCTGGTCTCCTGCCAGGCTTCTTGCAATAATTGCCCTTGAGTGGTTCGACCCACTCGCCCCTACGGTCCTAGACCTTGGACTTAGGCGCAGGGAGCTGTAGTGCAGAAAAACTCAATAGACCAGGTCGAATAGCACGAAATGGATGCCTTTATTGAACAGTTTACAGCATTATAAAATACATGTCATATGCACAGATTAAAGAAACTACAAGCATGCACACATCTATAAACTTAACTCTATAGAAATGGGGAACACACGGCACATCGTAAAAGGGGTAACACATTACAATTACCCTTAACCCCCTCCCCTAGACCTAACTAAGTTTCGATTTGAGGAACTCGGGATCATGCTCACCACTTTAAAAATTTCGAAAAGGGGGTTGCAGCCTTTCGACACAGCTTTCCGTCGTCACGTGGGTTTGGAAGGTTCTGGCGCAGCTTGTTTTCCTCTTGGCTCTCCTGCGATGAGCGCTCGCCGATGTGATGTTGAGACACTGGAGTACCTGGGCCCTGAGTGTCTTCTTCTCCGGCCTGGGTCGTCGATCTCCCGATGGTCTTCCCCGGGGCGGGACGCTGGTCCCAAATTGCTTTCTTTATACAGTCATAATGTCCTTCTGATTTGGAGCAGAGCTGGAGTACAGGGTGTCTTCTTCTTCGGCCTGGGTCGTCGATGATCTCCCGACAAAAGTACCCGGGCCACCCTCGTCGTCTTCCCGTCATGGCCGGGCCCTGCCTGCCCGAACACCGAACACGTTCCGAACCGAAGTGCTGTGTGAAGGTCTCTGATGGTCTTGAAGCGTCTTACCGAAGAAGTTGAAGAAGCAGTACCGTACAAGTTCCGAAGCTACTGATGGACCTTTTCAATCCACAGTTATACCTTTTTGGGACATTCTTATCTCCCGCCAAATCATAGTCCTGTCTTTGTAATAATTTTGGCGGGCAGAACTCTCTGCAGGGGTGTTTTGTCTTCATAACGGGAGTCGGTGATAGCTGAACTGGCCTTCCTGGGCCGATAATGTCTTTGCTTTGTTACCGCAACTTGGTTTGTATATTGATCGGTCTGGAGATTGCCCTGGATGGCTGTTAAACGGCTTCTCTTTGTACAGTGTAATGGGTTTAAGCGTTCGTTCAATTGTCCGCCCATTTCATGATGGGTCTCATCCTGCCACCCAAATCTGTCCTGTACTTATAATCTAATCAATATGTATGCTCAGTTCCATGAGTTTCGGCTTCCCGAAACTGGTTTTCACGGGCTTTTAATGTCCTCAATCCACAAGCCTGTCTGGCTTGCAGTAACAGAAATTCAAATGGTCCCAGAAGCTGGTCACGAGGTCTGGCGGCCATTTTGTGTGCCCTTTTATCAAAGGTTTCTCTGTACAAGCTTCTTTTGGTCAATAAAGCTGTTTTATTAACCCTAATTTCCTGCGTGATTCTTTAATGAAAATTTCGCGAATCTTACAGTCCTATAACCCTCCCTATCTCTGCAACCTCCTCCAGCCCTAGAACCCTCCCTATCTCTGCAACCTCCTCCAGCCCTACAACCCTCCCTATCTCTGTAACCTCCTCCAGCCCTAGAACCCTCCCTATCTCTGTAACCTCCTCCAGCCCCTACAACCCTCCCTATCTCTGTAACCTCCTCCAGCCCCTACAAACCCTCCCTATCTGTGTAACCTCCTCCAGCCCTAGAACCCTCCCTATCTCTGTAACCTCCTCCAGCCCTACAACCCTCACTATCTGTGTAACCTCCTCCAGCCCTACAACCCTCCCTATCTCAGTAACCTCCTCCAGCCCCTACAAACCCTCCCTATCTCTGTAACCTCCTCCAGCCCTACAACCCTCCCTATCTCTGTAACCTCCTCCAGCCCTAGAACCCTCCCTATCTCTGTAACCTCCTCCAGCCCTACAACCCTCACTATCTGTGTAACCTCCTCCAGCCCCTACAACCCTCCCTATCTCTGTAACCTGCTCCAGCCCTACAACCCTCCCTATCTCTGTAACCTGCTCCAGCCCTACAACCCTCACTATCTGTGTAACATCCTCCAGCCCCTATAACCCTCCCTATCTCTGTAACCTCCTCCAGCCCCTACAAACCCTCCCTATCTCTGTAACCTCCTCCAGCCCCTACAACCCTCCTTATCTCTGTAACCTCCTCCAGCCCTACAATCCTCCCTATCTCTGTAACCTCCTCCAGCCCCTACAACCCTCCCTGTTGGATCCGTGGTTCAGTGGATAAATAATTACACGGATGCTGTACATAAACAAATAACAGGTCTTTACTGGAGGAGGGTAATCTCTAGACTGGGGTACAGAGGCATGCGCAAAGCTTATATACCGGTGTGGTCACTGCCGGTACTACAGTATACAGGAGCTGTAAAAAGTAGTTCTGACTTAAAGCACATACACTACAATTCCTCCCTTTTTAGGTTAATAATACCCCCTTACTATTCAAATAACAATTACATTCAATAACAAAAGTCCATTTATAGATTCAGTCTTTGGGGCGGCTTCCTGACCCTTTCGGGATAGCGCCTTTCCGGAGGTTCTTGTTCTTGGTGCAGAGGCGATTCTGACCCCCTTTCATCGGGTAGTTCATCGGGCTCCACTGCTACTGGGTCTGAAGTAGATGCTACCGGTATGTCGGGTTCATCCCCAGGTACTCGAGACATGGGGTTGACGCATTCCTGTGATGCTAAGATCTGATCGACGTGGCGTCTCACAATGTTCTCCCCGACATCCACTGTGTACATTAATGGCCCCTGCCTTGTACATATCTGTTAAGTCCGTGAATGATTGAGACACGGACTAGCAGGAGAGAAACAAACAAGTCTTTACTGGTGAAAGGCCTAAACGAAACTAAATAACAGAGGCTCTCTAGCGCCTTTTATACAGGAGTGGTCACTGCCGGTATTGCAGTCTGAGACCAATTATTCTCTTAAAGGTACATACACAACAATTCCTCCCCTTTTAGATAAACAGTACATAACATTCATTTAACACTAATGATAATGAATTACAATCACAATTACTGTTGCTAGATACATTGGTTAAGTTTAAGCAATTATAAGTTCAGTCTTTGAGGAGGCTTCCTGATTCTGTCTGGATAACGCCTCTTTGGGGTATCAGGTTCTTCTGGCAATGTTGAGTCGGAATCAATGTCGTTGTTTGGTTCATCTGCTTCCAATATTACCGGTTCTGTGGTAGCTGCAATTGGAACGTCGATTTCATTACCAGGTGTATCAGATCGTGGTGTGGAGTTGACGCTTTCCAGTGACTCTAGAATCTGGTCAGCATGGCATCTTACAATGCTCTCCCCAACGTCCACGGTATACATGAGAGGTCCTTGTCGTGTACAAATCGTTCCTGGCTGCCATTTCTCAGTGCAGTAGTCCCGGGCCAAAACTGGTTGACCTATCTTAAAACTCCTGGTCAGCCTTTCATTCATATTCTGAAACTGCCTGTTCTCCACATCTCTTCGGACGTTTGGCTTAACCAAATCCAAGCGGCATCGTAGTCTTCGATTGAAGAACATCATGGCTGGAGTTTGGTTGGTAACCGCATGTGTCGCATTCCGGTAGGCAAACAAGAAGTTGTCCACCTTGTGTTGTAGGGGTATATCTTCATTACACATTGCCTTGATAGCCTTCTTGAATGTTTGGACAAACCTCTCGGCCAATCCATTAGTGGCTGGATGATATGGGGCAGATGTGTAATGCTTAACACCATTGTTCTTTAAGAACCTCCGGAACTCTTCAGACACAAACTGTGGTCCATTGTCAGAGCAAATCTGTTCAGGCAGCCCATTCCTGGCGAATATGGTTCGTAAAACTGCGATAGTTTTTTCCGTGGTGGTTGAGGACATTTTTATTACCTCTGGCCACTTTGAATGTGCATCCACCGCAATTAAAAACATCGAGTCCATGAAGGGACCAGCAAAATCAATGTGCACCCTTTGCCATGGAGATGAGGGCCACTCCCATGGATGCAGAGGAGCTTGTGGTGGGGCGTTTTGGACCTTCTGGCATCCTGTACAGCTCTTGGTCATCTCTTCGATTTCTCTATCGATTCCCGGCCACCACACAAACGCTCTGGCTAAGCTCTTCATTTTTACCCCACCCAGATGACCCTCATGAAGCTCATTGAGCACTCTATCCGTCAACTTAGGTGGAATTACTACTCTGGATCCACACATCAAGGTTCCTCTGCACACTGACAGCTGTTCTCTTCTTGGCGAAAATGCTGGCAGCAGTGGTTCGCCATGTGCTGGCCATCCCTTCACCGTTAAATCATAGACCCGTGATAGTGTCGGGTCATTCCGTGTTTCCTTTTCTATGTTTGCATTCGTCACAGGGAGACATTCGACTATGGTCGAGTGGAATAACTCCATTGGATCCACTGCAAGGTCTTCTTCTTCCACCGTCGGCAACGGTAGATGTGACAATCCATCAGCATTTCCATGCTGTTTAGTTCCCCTGTACTCGATGTCATATTGGTGTGCCCCTAGGAAAAGGGACCATCTCTGCAGCCGTTGTGCTGTCATTATCGGTACGCCCTTCTGAGGGTTGAAAATGGAGACAAGAGGTTGATGATCGGTTAGTAGAGTAAATTTTTGACCGTGCAGATAGTGATTGAACTTCTTCACCCCCCACACTAGGCTGAGGGCCTCTCTGTCAATCTGGACGTAGTTACGCTCGGCAGAAGTTAACGAGCGTGACGCAAAAGCTATCGGCCTCTCCAAACCATCAAGGAATTTATGTGACAGTACCGCCCCAATGCCGTAGGGAGACGCATCACACGCCAGCCTGATTGGCAGTGCTGGGTTGTAGTGAGCCAATACTTCCTTCGAAGTGATTAAGTCCTTACTCTTCTGAAAAGCACGTTTACAATCATCGCGCCATTTCCATGCTACCCCCATTCGTAGCAGGGCGTTCAGTGGATGCAGAATTGTCGACAAATTCGGCAAAAACTTATGATAGTAATTCACCAACCCGAGGAATGACCTCAGTTGCGACACATTTTCAGGTGCTGGAGCCTTAACAACCGCTTCAATTTTGTCAGGGGACTTATGTAACCCCTCTTCATCAATCACGTGGCCACAATACGATATCTGTTTCTTAAAAAATTCGCACTTGGGGCGGTTGGCTCGCAGCCCATGTTCCCATAGTCTAGTGAGCACCTGTTCTAGGTTGTTAAGGTGTTCACTGTCATCTTCACCTGTTACAAGGATGTCGTCCAAGTAACACTGAGTCCCCGGAATCCCTTGCAGGACTTGTTCCATCGCTCTTTGCCATATCGCCGGAGCCGATGCTACTCCGAATACCAATCGATGATATTGGTAAAGACCTTTGTGAGTGTTTATCGTGAGATACTTCCTAGAGGACTCTTCAACCTCCATCTGCAAATATGCTTGTGCTCGGTCAATTTTTGTAAAACGCTTCCCTCCAGACAGTGAGGCGAAGATGTCTTCTATCCTTGGAAGAGGATATTGTACTGTGTGAAGGACAGGGTTCACCGTCACCTTGAAATCCCCACAGATGCGAATCTTCCTTGGCTCTCCGGACTTATTGCTTAACGTTTTCTTCATGACAGGAACGATGGGTGTCACCCACTCGCTCCAGTCGACCTTAGACAACACGCCCGCCTTCTCCAGATGCTCCAGCTCTGCCTCGACGGCTGGACGAATTGCATATGGTTCCGGTCTCGCTTTGAAAAACTTGGGAACTGCATTCTCTTCTATTTTTAACGAGGCGGTTACGCCTTTAAGCGTGCCCAGTTCTAGTTGAAATACCTCTTTGGCGTTAGCTAAGATTGTTGACAATCATCCAGGAGTGACGTCTTCATCTTTTTTACCGTCCACCGTCATTGCATGAATGGAATGCCAATCTAAGTTTATCTTCCTGATCCATTCACGTCCCAATAACGGTGGTCCACCATTTGTCAGTATGTAGAGATACAATTTCCGTATTTTCTTGCCATTGTATTCGACAGGCACCCTTATTTTTCCTCTGGGGTATACTTTTTGCCCCGTATACGTCGTCAAGATGATGGATGTCTCTCTCAAGGGTATGTGTGAAAATAGCCGCTCATAGTCTCGTCGATTCATGACGGTTAGCGCTGATCCTGTATCCAATTCCATTTTAACTTGGGACCCTGCTATCGTGAGAGTGACCCAAATGGTTCGGTGATCCTCTTTTGCGATTACATTGTGAAGTTTGAGACAGCTTAGTCTTCTGTTTCCGGATTCACTATCGCTCATCTGGTCTTCGGAACTACTGTCCGTCATCTTTTGTACTTTCTTGTACGGTTCCTTAGTAGCCTTTTTGTTGTCGCTGGTCTTCTTCCCAGACCTACAAACTCGTGCAATATGTCCAATCTTCCCGCATTGTCTGCATATTTTGTCTTTGGACCAGCAGTCCTTCTGGTCATGGTTAGTTCTGCCGCAGCGATAACATTTTGCAAATCCCCGTGTCATTTCATGGGTGCCGTATTCCTGTGGTTTTTGTTGAATTTCTGCAGCTCCCCTGGCTGCTGCTTCATACGATACTGCCACGCTGAAAGCCTTATCTAGCGTCAGCTCTTTTTCTGCGAGTAACTTCTTCTGTGTTCCTTCACTCAGGAGTCCACAGACAAATTTGTCCCGTAGGGTATCTGCCAGTCCTGCTCCGAACTGGCAGTGCTTGATAGCTTGCGTAGTTCCGTAAGATACTCAGCATTGCTCTCATCTTTGTGCTGAGTTGTCCTGTGGAATTTAAATCTTTCTGCTATCAACAGCGGTGCAGGGTTTAAGTGCTCCTGTAGAACAGCAACAATTTCGTTAAAACTCTTCGCCTTCGGTTTGGCTGGAGTAATCAGATCCCGCAATAGGCCGTACGTTCTAGCGCCCATTACGTTTAGCAATATTGATGCCTTTTTCCCCTCCGCTATTTCATTTGCCTCGAAATATACCTCGACTCTTTCCATATACGTGGTCCAGTCCTCTAATGTATTATCAAAAGCAGTGATACAGCCAGTCTTCGGCATCTTGCAAATCTAAAATGGCGCCTCCCGCGCTTTGCCTTCTTCTCTGATTTAACAAAATGGCGCCTCCCGCTCTTTTCCTTCTTCCCCGCTGTTGTTAGCGCTGCTTTCCACGGTTTCTTGCGCGTATTCTTTTTCTTTTATTATTTTCCCGTCGTGGAGCGGACCCTCTGGGACACTTCCCTCCCTCTTCTGAGGTCCGAACGCTGCCCAGCTTCGAAACACCGGCCGCGCCCTGTATGCTCCACCCTCTCTCTCTCTCCTTGCTTCCCGACTCGCTGCCTGGCCCCGTTGCAGCCCAGGAAGGATCAGAGCACTACCTGCCACCAGTCCGATTAGCTGGGAAACCACGGACCGAGGAACCCAGCCTGGCTCTGGAACGTCGCTCCTGCAAAGCCTTGAACCCGATGATTGACGGTCGACACCCGTTCCTCGAGTTTCAATGGACTCTATTTTTTCTTTTTTTTTCTTCCGACCTTCAACGTCGTCGGAGCTGCTGCTGAGTTGCAGGTAAGTTCTTTCTAACTCGTCGCCAGTGTTAAGTCCGTGAATGATTGAGACACGGACTAGCAGGAGAGAAACAAACAAGTCTTTACTGGTGAAAGGCCTAAACGAAACTAACCAACAGAGGCTCTCTAGCGCCTTTTATACAGGGGTGGTCACTGCCGGTATTGCAGTCTGAGACCAGTTATTCTCTTAAAGGTACATACACAACAACATCGTTCCAGGTTGCCACTTCTCTGTTCGATAGTCCCGGGCCAAGACTGGTAGCCCTACATTGAAGCTCCTTGTCGGCTTCTCGTTGATGTGCTGGAATTGTTTGTCCTCAACATTTCTTTGCACATTTGGTCTGAGCAAGTCCAGACGAGATCTCAACCTTCGGTTAAAGAACATCATGGCCGGGGTCTGGTTGGTAACTGCATGTGTCGCGTTTCGGTAGGCTAATAAGAAATTGTCCATCTTATGCTGTAGTGGAATTTCCTCGTCGCACATGGCCTTTATCGCCTTCTTAAAGGTTTGCACGAACCTCTCAGCCAACCCATTGGTGGCTCGATGATACGGAGCGGATGTGCAATGCCTTACCCCATTCCTTTTCATGAATTTTTGGAACTCGTCAGACACAAACTGTGGTCCATTATCAGCGCAGATCTCCTCTGGCAAACCGTTTCTGGCAAATATGGTCCGTAGGACTGCAATCGTTTTCTCTGTAGTGCTTGAAGACATCTTTATCACCTCAGGCCACTTTGAATGAGCATCCACTGCTATTAAGAACATTGAGTCCATGAATGGACCAGCGAAATCAATGTGCACCCGTTGCCATGGAGAGGAGGGCCACTCCCATGGGTGTAGAGGGGCATGTGGTGGTGCATTTTGGACCTTCTGGCATCCTAAGCAGCTCTTAGTTAGGTCTTCGATTTGTTGATCGATTCCTGGCCACCACACATAAGCCCTAGCTAGGCTTTTCATTTTCACTCCCCCCAGATGACCTTCATGTAGCTCATTTAGCACTCTCTCCCTTAACTTGGGTGGAATCACCACTCTGGATCTACACATCACTGTCCCCTGGCATACTGACAGCTGTTCTCTTCTGGATGAGAATGCTGGCAACAGTGAGTCGCCATGTGTTGGCCATCCGCTCACCGTCAATTCATATACCCGTGACAGCGTCGGATCATTGCGGGTCTCCTTCTCTATATCCGCGTTTGTTACTGGCAATCATTCAATTATCGATGAATAGAATATCTCGATAGGGTCCACTGCTGGTGCTTCCTCCACAGTAGGCAGTGGCAGGCACGATAGCCCATCAGCGTTCCCATGCTGTCTCGTGCCTTTATATTCTATTTCATATTGATCCGCCCCTAGAAACAGGGACCATCTTTGTAACCGCTGCGGAGTCATTACTGGCATGCCCTTCTTAGGATTAAAGATGGAGACAAGTGGTTGGTGGTCAGTCAGCAAAGTGAACTTCTGTCCATGCAGATAGTGGTTGAATTTTTTTACTCCCCATACTAGGCTGAGGGCCTCCCTGTCAATCTGGGCGTGGTTGCGCTCGGCTGAGGTTAGTGACCGAGACGCGAAGGCTACTGGCCTCTCCAACCCGTCTGGGAATTTGTGCGACAGCACCGCTCCAATGCCGTAGGGTGATGCATCACATGCCAACCGAATCGGTAGTGCTGGGTTGAAATGGGCCAACACCTCTTTTGATGTGATCAATTCTTTACACTTCTGGAAAGCTCGTCTACGTTCGTCATCCCACTTCCATGGTACCCCTGTTTGCAGTAGGGTGTTCAGCGGGTGTAATACCGTAGACAAATTTGGTAAGAACTTGTGGTAATAGTTTACCAGCCCGAGGAACGACCTCAGTTGTGATACATTTTCCAGTGCTGGAGCCTTGACTACTGCCTCAATCTTGTCAGGGGACTTATGTAACCCCTCTTCATCGATGACGTGGCCGCAATCCGAGATCTGTTTCTGGAAAAACTCGCACTTGTGGCGATTAGCTCGTAGCCCATATTCCTTTAATCTGACGAGCACCTTCTCCAAGTTAGCGAGGTGATCACCGTCATTTTCGCCCGTGACCAAGATGTCGTCCAAATAACACTGGGTCCCTGGAATCCCTTGCAGGACCTGATCCATCGCCCTTTGCCAGATAGCCGGAGCCGAGGCTACTCCAAACACCAGCCGGTTGTATTGATAGAGGCCTTTATGGGTGTTGATCGTAAGGTAATGTTTCGAAGCTTCTTCTACCTCCATTTGCAAGTACGCCTGGGCTAGATCAATTTTGGTGAAGCGTTTACCACCAGATAGCGAGGGATAAATATCCTCAATTCGTGAAAGCGGATATTGCACCGTGTGAAGGACTGGGTTCACTGTCACCTTAAAATCCCCACAGATGCGGACCTTCTTTGGTTCCCCAGGCGTATTACTCAGCGACCTCTTCATTACAGGAATGATGGGTGTAGCCCACTCGCTCCAGTCCACTTTGGACAGTACTCCTGAACGTTCCAACCCTTCCAGCTCTGCTTCAACCGCTGGCCTGATCGCATAGGCTGGTCTGGCCTTCAGAAACTTTGGGCTTGCATTATCCTCTATTTTAATTGTTGCTGTTATTCCTTTTAGTGTTCCTAGTCCCTCCTGGAACAGTTCTTTTGCGTCAGTTAGCATTTTTGACAGACGTCCAGGTGTGACGTCGTCATCCTTTTTGGCCTCCACCTTCAGTGCCTGTATGGAATGCCAATCTAAATGTATATTCCGGATCCATTCACGTCCTAGCAGTGGTGGTCCTCCATTTGGCAATACATATATATCCATTTTAGGTATTTCCTGACCTTTATATGTCACTTTCACCCTTATTTTTCCTTTGGGGTAGACTTTTTGCCCCGTATACGTCTTCAAGACAATCTCTGTAGCTTTCAAGGGTATATGTGAAAATAGCCGCTTGTAGTCTCTTTGATTTATGACTGTTAGGGCTGATCCTGTGTCCAATTCCATTTTCACTTGGACTCCGTCTATCTTGAGTATAACCCAGATAGTCTGGTGATCCTCCATTTCGGTTACATTGGCCCAGAATTTGGTGTTGGGGGCTTGCCGCGCGTGCAACCCCCGATCTGCACTCACCCTGCGCGCTGAATCTGAAGCCCGGGCCTGCTTGCATTTCCTGTCACAGGCCCGGTTCAGATGTCAGCGCGCAGTGCTTACCTGATCCAGCGGCGTAGTTAGTGCGATGTGCCGGCTGGGATCAGGTGAGCACTGTACAACCAATCAGGGGAGGGGAAGGTTCATTCATGAGTTTGAGAGTAAGAACTGTCAAACTCATGAAAACTACGGGGGCCCAAAACACTATTTAAACTTTAAATAAAAATTTAAAAAACATCCCAATCATTAAATTAAGTATAAATAAGTTAAAAAAAATAATTTAAACAATAATTTTTTTTTCTGAAAAAAATAAATTTTTAATAAAAAGGGTCTAAAACTAAACTTACCTTATTGTAGATTCTTTAAAATAATAAACCTGTGGGAAAAAAATTCTAAACTGCAATAAAACACCACTTACCTGTAAAAATAAATACTTACGTGTGCTTTTTACAAGCGTAAAGACCGGAGGCCTTTACACATGCGCAAATCCCCCAAAACAGAGGAAATCCAAGACGCACGCGCTGCCCCCTACAGCGCACGCGCTAGCCTCTTCACCTCTTGGGTTAGAGGAGAGGAAATGCCGGTTTTCAGCGCATGCGCTGTGCATGCTGAAAACCGGCATTTCCTCCGGCCAGACACGTGAGTACCCCTTCCGTACTCAAGCGTTTGGGGAGGAATTACTGCCCCAACATGTAGTTTCAGACAACCCAGCTCCTTGCTTCCGGAGTCTGTGTCACTTTTCTGTTCGTCTGAACCACTGTCCATCACCTGGTGTACCTTTTTGTACTTCTCCTGTGGAGATTTCTTACTGTTGGTTTTCTTCCCAGACCTGCAGACTCTTGCTATGTGTCCTGCTTTCCCACACTGTCTGCACACTTGGTCCTTGAACCAACAATCTTTCTGGTCATGTGTTGTTCTGCCGCAGCGATAGCACTTCCCTGTTCCATAGGTCATTTCGTTGGTACCATATTCTTGCGGTCTCCGTTGTATCTCTGCAGCGTCCCTTTCGGCTGCTTCGTGTGATACTGCCATACTGAAAGCTTTGTCCAGCGTAAGGTCCTTTTCTGATAGAAGCCGTTTCTGGGTTCCTTCACTTTGTAGCCCACACACAAACTTGTCCCTTAACGTGTCTGCTAGTCCCGCTCCAAACTGGCAGTATTTCGATAGCTTGCGCAGTTCCGTTAGGTACTCAGCATTGCTTTCGTTTTTGTGTTGGTTCCTTTTATGGAACTTAAATCGTTCTGCTATCAGCAGCGGTGTGGGGTTTAAGTGGTCCTGTAGGATTTCTACTATGCTTTCAAAATCCTTGTTTACCGGCTTCTCTTGGATTATTAGATTTTGCTGTAACCCATAAGTTTTTGCACCCATGGAATTTAACAGAACCAGTGCTTTATTAGCATCTGGCACTTCATTCACCCTGCAGTACACCTCAATACGTTCCACATATGTCGCCCAATCTTCGACTTCATTGTCGAACGTAGAGATACTGCCACCCTTCGGCATCCTTGGTTGTGCGTTAACTATCATCAATGGCGCCTCCCGCGCTTCCCCTTCTTCTCCGCTGGCACAAAATGGCGTCTCCTGCGCTTTCCTTCCTTCCCGCGCTCGCCCGTCTTCTCCACTGCGGCTTTGCAAAATGGCATCTCCCGCGCTCTTCCTTCTTCTCTGCGGCTCAATGGCGCCTCACGCGCTCTCCCTGCTTCTCCGCGGCTCAATGGCGTCTCCCGCGCTCTCCCTGCTTCTCCGCGGCAAAATGGCGTCTCCCCTTTCTTCGCCCCGCGGACCCTGATCAGCCCGTGATCCCTGGCTGTGCTCTGCGTGTTCTTCTCTTGATTTTTGTCGACACCGCTCAGTCTAGAACCCGGCTGTTTCTTACCCTCTCTCTCTCTTTTGCAGTATTTTTCCTCGACGCCGCTCGGTGATCAAACCCCAGCTGAGCCCTGCTCTCTTCACCCTCTTTCTTACCCCGTCGACGCTGCCCGGCTCTCTCTCTCTGCCGTCGGTCGGCTCCAGCCGCCGCTGCTCGGGAAGGGTCTGCTCTGGACCTGTCATCGGTCTCTTGCTGCTCGTTCTGGCTGGGGAACCAAGCCCGGCTCTCCACAGCCTCCCCAGCGAAGTTGGATCTCTGCCTGACTGCTGGGCGGTTGCTTGTGGTCGACGCCCGTGTTCCTGGACTCGACTATATTTTTTTTGTTTTTTTTTGTTTTTTGTTGCAGGTAGATTCGCATCAACACTCGTCGCCACTGTCGGATCCGTGGTTCAGTGGATAAATAATTACACGGATGCTGTACATAAACAAATAACAGGTCTTTACTGGAGGAGGGTAATCTCTAGACTGGGGTACAGAGGCATGCGCACTGCCAGTACTAAAGTATACAGGAGCTGTAAAAAGTAGTTCTGACTTAAAGCACATACACTACACTCCCTATCTCTGAAACCTCCACCAGCCCCTACAAACCCTCCCTATCTCTGTAACCTCCAACAGCCGTACAACCCTCCCTATCTCTGTAACCTCCTCCAGCCCTACAAACCCTCCCGATCTCTGTAAACTCCTCCAGCCCTACAGCCCTTCCTATCTCTGTAACCTCCTCCAGCCCCTACAACCCTACCTATCTCTTGAACCTCCTCCAGCCCTACAATCCTCCCTACCTCTGTAACCTCCTCCAGCCCCTACAAACCCTACCTATCTCTGTAACCACCTCCAGCCCTACAGCCCTTCCTATCTCTGTAACCTCCTCCAGCCCCTACAACCCTACCTATCTCTGTAACCTCCTCCAGCCCTACAACCCTCCCTATCTCTGTAACCTCCTCCAGCCTCTACAATCCTCCCTATCCCATTAACCTCCTCCAGCCCTACAGCCCTCCCTATCTCTGTAACCTCCTCCAGCCCCCACGAACCTCCCTATCTCTGTAACGTCCTCCAGCCCTACAACCCTCCCTATCTCTGTAACCTCCTCCAGCCCCTACAACCCTCCTTATCTCTGTAACGTCCTCCAGCCCTACAACCCTCCCTATCTCTGTAACCTCCTCCAGCCCCTACAACCCTCCTTATCTCTGTAACCTCCTCCAGCCCTACAACTCACCCTATCTCTGTAACCTCCTCCAGCCATACAACCCTCCCTATCTCTGTAACCTCCTCCAGCCCCTACAACCCTCCCTATCTCTGTAACCTCCTCCAGCCCCTACAACCCTGCCTATCTCTGTAACCTCCTACAGCCCCTAAAACCCTCCCTATCTCTGTAACCTCCTCCAGCCCCTACAACCCTCCCTATCTCTGTAACCTCCTCCAGCCCCTACAACCCTCCCTATCTCTGTAACCTCCTCCAGCCCTTACAACCCTCCCTATCTCTGTAACCTCCTCCAGCCCCTACAACCCTCCCTATCTCTGTAACCTCCTCCAGCCCCTACAACCCTCCCTATCTCTGTAACCTCCTCCAGCCCCTACAACCCTCCCTATCTCTGTAACCTCCTCCAGCCCTACAACCCTCCCTATCTCTGTAACCTCCTCCAGCCCCTACAAGCCTCCCTATCTCTGTAACCTCCTCCAGGCCCTACAACCCTCCCTATCTCTGTAACCTCCTCCAGCCCCTACAACCCTCCCTATCTCTGTAACCTCCTCCAGCCCTACAACCCTCCCTATCTCTGTAACCTCCTCCAGCCCCTACAACCCTCCCTATCTCTGTAACCTCCTCCATCCCCTACAACCCTCCCTATCTCTGTAACCTCCTCCAGCCCCTACAGCCCTCCCTATCTCTGTAACCTCCTCCAGCCCCTACGACCCTCCCTATCTCTGTAACCTCCTCCATCCCCTACAACCCTCCCTATCTCTGTAACCTCCTCCAGCCCCAACAGCCCTCCCTATCTCTGTAACCTCCTCCAGCCCCTACAACCCTCCCTATCTCTGTAACCTCCTCCAGCCCCTACAACCCTCCCTATCTCTGTAACCTCCTCCAGCCCCTACAACCCTACCTATCTCTTGAACCTCCTCCAGCCCTACAATCCTCCCTACCTCTGTAACCTCCTCCAGCCCCTACAAACCCTCCCTATCTCTGTAACCACCTCCAGCCCTACAGCCCTTCCTATCTCTGTAACCTCCTCCAGCCTCTACAATCCTCCCTATCCCTTTAACCTCCTCCAGCCCTACAGCCCTCCCTATCTCTGTAACCTCCTCCAGCCCCCACGAACCTCCCTATCTCTGTAACGTCCTCCAGCCCTACAACCCTCCCTATCTCTGTAACCTCCTCCAGCCCCTACAACCCTCCTTATCTCTGTAACGTCCTCCAGCCCTACAACCCTCCCTATCTCTGTAACCTCCTCCAGCCCCTACAACCCTCCTTATCTCTGTAACCTCCTCCAGCCCTACAACTCACCCTATCTCTGTAACCTCCTCCAGCCATACAACCCTCCCTATCTCTGTAACCTCCTCCAGCCCCTACAACCCTCCCTATCTCTGTAACATCCTCCAGCCCCTACAACCCTGCCTATCTCTGTAACCTCCTCCAGCCCCTAAAACCCTCCCTATCTCTGTAACCTCCTCCAGCCCCTACAACCCTCCCTATCTCTGTAACCTCCTCCAGCCCCTACAACCCTCCCTATCTCTGTAACCTCCTCCAGCCCTTACAACCCTCCCTATCTCTGTAACCTCCTCCAGCCCCTACAACCCTCCCTATCTCTGTAACCTCCTCCAGCCCCTACAACCCTCCCTATCTCTGTAACCTCCTCCAGCCCCTACAACCCTCCCTACCTCTGTAACCTCCTCCAGCCCTACAACCCTCCCTATCTCTGTAACCTCCTCCAGCCCCTACAAGCCTCCCTATCTCTGTAACCTCCTCCAGGCCCTACAACCCTCCCTATCTCTGTAACCTCCTCCAGCCCCTACAACCCTCCCTATCTCTGTAACCTCCTCCAGCCCTACAACCCTCCCTATCTCTGTAACCTCCTCCAGCCCCTACAACCCTCCCTATCTCTGTAACCTCCTCCATCCCCTACAACCCTCCCTATCTCTGTAACCTCCTCCAGCCCCTACAGCCCTCCCTATCTCTGTAACCTCCTCCAGCCCCTACGACCCTCCCTATCTCTGTAACCTCCTCCATCCCCTACAACCCTCCCTATCTCTGTAACCTCCTCCAGCCCCTACAGCCCTCCCTATCTCTGTAACCTCCTCCAGCCCCTACAACCCTCCCTATCTCTGTAACCTCCTCCAGCCCCTACAACCCACCCTATCTCTGTAACCTCCTCCAGCCCCTACAACACTCCCTATCTCTGTAACCTCCTCCAGCCCCTACAACCCTCCCTATCTCTGTAACCTCCTCCAGTCCCTACAACCCTCCCTATCTCTGTAACCTCCTCCAGCCCCTACAACGCTCCCCATCTCTGTAACCTCCTCCAGCCCCTACAACACTCCCTATCTCTGTAACCTCCTCCAGCCCCTACGACCCTCCCTATGTCTGTAACCTCCTCCATCCCCTACAACCCTCCCTATCTCTGTAACCTCCTCCAGCCCCTACAGCCCTCCCTATCTCTGTAACCTCCTCCAGCCCCTACAACCCTCCCTATCTCTGTAACCTCCTCCAGCCCCTACAACCCTCCCTATCTCTGTAACCTCCTCCAGCCCCTACAACACTCCCTATCTCTGTAACCTCCTCCAGCCCCTACGACCCTCCCTATCTCTGTAACCTCCTCCAGTCCCTACAACCCTCCCTATCTCTGTAACCTCCTCCAGCCCCTACAACCCTCCCTATCTCTGTAACCTCCTCCAGTCCCTACAACCCTCCCTATCTCTGTAACCTCCTCCAGCCCCTACAACCCTCCCTATCTCTGTAACCTCCTCCAGCCCCTACAACACTCCCTATCTCTGTAACCTCCTCCAGCCCCTACGACCCTCCCTATCTCTGTAACCTCCTCCAGTCCCTACAACCCTCCCTATCTCTGTAACCTCCTCCAGCCCCTACGGCCCTCCCTATCTCTGTAACCTCCTCCAGCCCCTACAACGCTCCCCATCTCTGTAACCTCCTCCAGCCCCTACAACACTCCCTATCTCTGTAACCTCCTCCAGCCCCTACGACCCTCCCTATCTCTGTAACCTCCTCCATCCCCTACAACCCTCCCTATCTCTGTAACCTCCTCCAGCCCCTACAGCCCTCCCTATCTCTGTAACCTCCTCCAGCCCCTACAACCCTCCCTATCTCTGTAACCTCCTCCAGCCCCTACAACCCTCCCTATCTCTGTAACCTCCTCCAGCCCCTACAACACTCCCTATCTCTGTAACCTCCTCCAGCCCCTACAACCCTCCCTATCTCTGTAACCTCCTCCAGCCCTACAACCCTCCCTATCTCTGTAACCTCCTCCAGCCCCTACAACCCTCCCTATCTCTGTAACCTCCTCCAGCCCTACAACCCTCCCTATCTCTGTAACCTCCTCCAGCCCCTACAACCCTCCCTATCTCTGTAACCTCCTCCAGTCCCTACAACCCTCCCTATCTCTGTAACCTCCTCCAGCCCCTACGACCCTCCCTATCTCTGTAACCTCCTCCAGCCCCTACAACCCTCCCTATCTCTGTAACCTCCTCCAGCCCCGTACAACCCTCCCTATCTCTGTAACCACCTCCAGCCCTGTAGGCAATGTTCACTGTAAGCTGTGCTTTGCTCTGTTTATTGTAACACGCGGTCCCTTTAACTTTCTGCGCCTGTGTGATATTTACAACGTAAAGGCCAGTGAGCGGCCTGCAAAGTACTTTTTTGAAATGTAGTCACTGTTGTAACAATAGCAAAACACTGCTGATGCTGCAGATCTGAAGTAACAAGAGAAAGTGCTGGAAACACTCAGCAGGTCAGGCAGCATCGAGGAGAGAGTGAAACAGAGTCATCGGGCAGGATTTTCATTGGGCCGTGGAGGCAGGATTGGAGGCAAGTGGGAGGTTAAAATCCCGAAATCGGGGATCCCGAGCCCATCCCGCCACCAACCCGCCTCCGTGTCAGTTTCAAAGGAGGCGGGTACCCGCCCCGCACTGGGACCCGCCTCCCCGAGGCGGGAAGGGGATCAGTGCCAATTAACTGCCTGTTTACAGGTAGTTAACAGGCAGTTTTTAGCCTAATACCTATTTTCATTCTTGAAGTGCGGGATTCCCGACGGCTCCAAACCATGCCAAGTTAGCGAGGCGGACCGTCGGGATGAAGGGCTTGGAGGGGTCGAGATGTCCGGTGTTCAGGTGAGTGACGGGTGCATGAGTGCAAAGGTAAGTGTGTTTGGTCTGTGTAAAGTGTTTGAAGAAGTTTTACTAACCTTTACTTACTAATGCAGCCTTCGTTCCTTCAGGTCTCGGGAGTCCCTCATCTCACCGGCACAGAAAGCAGAATGGCCGCCAGCTGTCAAAATCTGCAGCATTCTGCTTTCTGTTCCAGAGAGATCTCTAAATCATCCTGAGAGGAAGGAACTAACCTGGAGTACAGATTGTCAGTGTTTGACAGCTTCAAACAGCTGTCAAATGCTGATATTTCATCTGTCAAAAGGTCTTGACAGATGAAATTTCAATCTGTGACGTCACCTGTTGCCGGGTGGCCCTTAATTGGCCTGCTGAGCCCACTGGGCGGGCTCAACAAGGTCAATCAAGTCAAAATCGCGTGGGTTGGCCACAACTCGATGGAGGCGGGACTACAACCCCGAAAGTTGTAGTCCCGCCTCCTACCCGCCTCCTCAATGAAAATCCAGCCCAAAGTGTCTGGTCGAACCCTTCGCCAGAACTGGAGCAGGTTGGGGAGCAGAGATTTTTAAGCAGGGGCAGGGAAGAGGGGAGGAAAGAACAAAAAGGAAGGTCTGTGACCGGATGGAAGGCAGGAGAGATTAAAAGACAAAAGGGATGATGGTGCCAGGCAAAAGGAGATGGTAATGGGACAAGTTAAGAAACAAAAGATGGCTCGAGATGAGCAGGTTGGGCCTATACCCATTGGAGTTTAGAAGAATGAGAGGTGATCTTATCGAAACATATAAGATACTGAGGGGGCTCGACAAGGTAGATGCAGAGAGGATGTTTCCCCTCGTGGGGAAATCTGGAACTCGGGGGCACAGTCTCAGAATAAAGGGTCGTCCATTTAGAACTGAGATGAGGAGGAATTTCTTCTCTCAGAGGGTCGTAAATCTGTGGAATTCTCTGCCCCAGAGAGCCGTGGAGGCCGGGTCATTAAATACATTTAAGGTGGAGAGAGACAGATTTTTGCAAGATAAGGGAGTGAAGGGTTATGGGGAGCGGGCGGGGAAGTGGCTTTGAGCCCAAGGTCAGCCCTGATCTTATTGAATGGCGGAGCAGGCTCGAGGGGCCAAGTGGCCTATTCCTGCTCCTATTTCTGATGTTTTTATGTTCGTATGATGTACTGCGTACAGTTTTGGTCTCCATATTTAAGGAAGGATATACTTGCATTGGAGGCGGTGCAGAGAAGGTTCACGAGATTGATTTCTGAGGTGAAGGGGTTGTCTTATGACGAACGGTTGAGCAGGTTGGGCCTATACTCATTGGAATTTAGAAGAATGAGAGGGGATCTCATTGAAACATATATGATTCTGAGGGGGATTGACAGGGTAGATGCTGAGAGGATGTTTCCCCTTGTGGGGGGAATCTAGAACTCAGGGGCACAGTCTCAGAATAAGGGGTCGGCCATTTAAGGCCGAGATGAGGAGGAATTTCTTCTCTCAGAGGGTCGTGAATCTTTGGAATTCTCCGCCCCAGAGAGCTGCGTGACGGACCGGTGCTGAGATCGCTCTCCCTGTTTCGGGCGGCCAGCTCTCGCCGCTCGCTCCCGCAACCGGAGCGAGGTGCTCGGCGAGTCGGGCAGAGGCAGCGCAGCGCGATGAGCAGCAGTAGCAGCCAAGCCGACCCGCTGGAGCACATCGGCCGGCAGCTCCTCGGCGGGAAGGAATTCCGACTGGGAGGAGGGGAGCCGAGCATGGCGGCCAGAGGCCGACCCGTGAAGAGAGAGAAGTAGGCCCCGGAGCCGTGGAGCGTGGAGCCGGCGACGGTGAAGAGGAGGCCGCATTGGAGCATTCACATCCCGACGATGTGTTCGGCGAGTCGGGCGGAGGAGCACAGCGCAACGAGCAGCAGCAGCAGACTCACGACACGCTGCAGCACGTCAGCCGGCAGCTCCATGGCGGGTAACTCGCAGTCCGGATGGGAGGAGGGGAGCCGGGCATGGCGGCCAGAGCGGGAGAAGCAGGCCACCACACGTGGAGCCGGCAACAGTGAGGAGGAGGCCGCGGTGACGAGGAGGACGGAGCGGCTGAGGGACATCGTGCTCCCACTGCCACGGGAAGCCATTGTATTGACTCTGAACGCGGCGCTGTATGTATAGCTGACGCGTCCCGACGGGGAACAAGCATTCCATTGTACTTGTCACATATGACAAATAAATCGAATCTGAATCTGAATCTGTGGAGGCGGAGTCATTGAATATATTCAAGGTGGAGATTGACAGACATTTGAACTACAGGGGAGTCGAGGGGTTTGGGGAGAGAGCGGGAAAGTGGTGTTGAGGACAAGATTGGATCAGCCACGATCTCATTGAATGGCGGAGCAGGCTCGAGGGGCCGATTGGCCTCCTCCTGCTCCTGTTTCTTATGTTCTTATTATCTTATCTTCTCCTCTTCTTAGGCAGTCCCTCGGGGCCGAGGATGACTTGCTTCCACATTAAAAATGAGTTCTCAGGTGACTGATGAGTCCAATGCGGGACCGACAGTCTCTGTCACAGGTGGGGCAGACGGTGGTTGAAGGGGTGGGTGGGTGGGGTACTTGGGTTGACGTGCGCTCCTTGCGCTGCCTGCGCTTGGCTTCCGCTTGCTCCCGGCGAAGAGACTCGAGGTGTTCGGCGCCTTCCCGGATGCTTCTCCTCTGCTTTGTGCGGTCTTGGGCCAGGGATTCCCAGGTGTCGGTGGGGATGATGCACTTTTTCAAGGAGGCTTTGAGGGTGTCCTTGAAGCGTTTCCTCTGCCCACCTGGGGCTCTCTTGCCGTGCCGGAGCTCCGAGTAGAGCGTTTGTTTCGGGGATCTCGTGTCGGGCATGCGGACAATGTGACCCGCCCATCAGAGCTGATCGAGCGTGGTCAAAGCTTCGATGCTGGGGATGTTGGCCTGAGCAAGAACACTGACGTTGGTGCGCCTATCCTGCCAATGGATTTGCAGGATCTTGCGGAGGCAGCGTTGGTGGTACCTCTCCAGTGCTTTGAGGTGCCTGCTGTACATGGTCCATGTCTCTGAGGCATACAGCTGGGCGGGTATCACTACTGGTCTGTAGACCAAGATCTTGGTGCTGGATTTGAGGTCCTGGTCTTCAAACAATCTCTTCCTCAGGCGACCGAAGGCTGCACTGGCACATTGAAGGCAGTGTTGGACTTTGTCATCGACGTCTGCCCTTGTTGACAGTAGGCTCCCGAGGTATGGAAAGTGGTCCACGTTGTCCAAGGCCTTGCCGTGGATTTTGACAATCGTGGGGCAGTACTGTGTGGCGGGGGCAGGTTGGTAGAGGACCTTTGTCTTATCTTATGTGTGGATGATGATGGCAGCAAGATCAACATCTACCATATGAGTAAACAAGAGCAAAAAAAAAAGAAAGAAATACAGGGGCCAATTTATAGTCTGAAATTGTTGAACTCAATGTTGAGTCCAGAAGGCTGTAAAGTGCCTAATCGAAAGATGAGGTGCTGTTCCTCGAGCTTACGTTGAGCTTCATTGGAACAGTGTAAGAGGCCGAGGACAGAGAGGTCAGAGTGGGAGTGGAGCGGAGAATTAAAGTGACTGAATTAAAGTCACTGGCCCAGAAATTCGGGTCCCAACGCGTGAGTACGGACGGAGTACTGACGCGTGGACCCGATGGAAGTGCCGGAATCTTGCATGCGCGGGAAACCGGCACTTCCGATCCTCTGAACCAAGGGGGTTCAGAGGTCGAACGCGTGCGCGCGGGAGTCTGCGCCTGCGCGTTGAACTTCCTTTTTTTCAGGTTTTAACGTGCGGGTAAGTCTGTACATTTTAGAAATGTGAAAAGCAGCCGTAAGGACTTCATTTTCAAAGGTAAGTGGTCAATTATTTAAAATTCAAACATTTGTTCCACAGGTTTTTTACTTTTAAATATTTTAAAGCAAGGTAAGTTTATTTTTAGCCCCGTTTTTTTATAAAATTTAAATTTTTGTTTAAAATAGTTATTTAACGTCATTTATAGTTTATTTACAAAGTGTGATTTTTTAAAAAATTTATTTGAAGGTAAAGTACAGTTTTACAGCCTCAGCGTTTATACGTTTTGACAGGTCTGTCTGTCAAGGCTTATGAATGGAGCGTCCCCTGCTCCGATTGGCTGCCTGTTGCTCACGTGATCCATGGGGACGCTTCGCACTAACTACGCCCCTGGGACACGCCAGCATAGCGCGCCGGCCTCTGGGACAGGCCTCGGAGAGGAATTCCACGCAGGCCAAGAGGTCAACTGCCGGCGCGCTAGGTAAGTGTAGGTCGGGGGCTTGCACCCGCGGGAAGCCCCCGACCCGAATTTCTGGGCCACTGTTGTAACGTGGGAAACGAGGCGTCCAATTCGCGCACAGCAAGCTCCCACGAACAGCAATGTGATAAAGGACCAAATCATCTGTTTTTAGCGATGTTGGTTGAGGGATAAATATTGGGCCCGAGAACTCCCGTCCTGCTCTGCTTCGAAAAAAAAATGGCGGCTTTAGAAACATAGAAACTCAGAAAAATAGGAGCAGGAGTCGGCCATTCGGCCCTTCGAGCCTGCTCCGCCATTCAATATGATCATGGCTGATCCTCTATCTCAATCCCATATTCCCGCTCTCTCCCCATACCCCTCGATGCCTTTTGTGTCTAGAAATCTATCGATCTCCTTCTTCAATATATTCAGTGACTTGGCCTCCACAGCCTTCTGTGGTAGAGAATTCCACAGGTTCACCACCCTCTGAGTGAAGAAATTTCTCCTCATCCCAGTCCTAAATGTCCTACCCTGTATCCTGAGACTGTGACCCCTCGTTCTAGACCCCCCCAGCCAGGGGAAACATCCTCCCTGCATCCAGTCTGTCCAGCCCGGTCAGAATTTTATACATTTCAATGAGATCCCCTCTCATTCTTCTAAACTCTAGTGAATACAGGCCTAGTCGACCCAATCTCTCCTCATACGACAGTCCTGCCATCCCAGGAATCAGTCTGGTGAACCTTCGCTGCACTCCCTCTATGGCAAGTATATCCTTTCGTAGGTAAGGAGACCAAAACTGCACCCAGTACTCCAGGTGTGGTCTCACCAAGGCCCTGTATAACTGTAGTAAGACATCCTTGCTCCTGTACTCGAATCCTCTTGCAATGAAGGCCAACATACCATTTGCCTTCCTAACTGCTTGCTGCACCTGCATGTCTGCTTTCAGTGACTGGTGTACAAGGACACCCAGGTCCCTCTGTATATCAGCATTTCTCAATCTATCACTATCACTATTTAAATAATACTCTGCCTTTCTGTTTTTCCTACCGAAGTGGATAAGTTCACATTTATCCACGTTATACTGCATTTGCCATGTACTTGTACAAGAGCAGGTCAGAGGCTGGGTATTCTGCGGCGAGTGTCTCACCACCTGACTCCTCAAAGCCTTTCCACCATCTACAAAGCACAAGCCAGGAGTGTGATGGAATACTCTCCACTTGCCTGGATGAGTGCAGCTCCAACAACACTCAAGAAGCTCGACACCATCCAGGACAAAGCAGCCCGCTTGATTGGCACCCCATCCACCACCTTAAACATTCACTCCCTCCACCACCGGCGCCCCGTGGCTGCAGTGTGTACCATCTACAAGATGCACTGCAGCAACTCGCCAAGGCTTCTTCGGCAGCACCTCCCAAACCCGCAACCTCTTCCACCTAGAAGGACAAGGGCAGCAGGCGCATGGGAACACCGCCACCTCCAAGTTCCCCTCCAAGTCACACACCATCCTGACTTGGAAATATATCGTCGATCCTTCATCGTCGCTGGGTCAAAATCCTGGAACTCCCTCCCTAACAGCACCGCGGGAGCACCTTCACCACACGGACTGCAGCGGTTCAAGAAGGCGGCTCACCACCACCTTCTCAAGGGCAACTGGGGATGGGCAATAAATGCTGACATTGCCAGCGACACCCACATCCCACGAACAAATTTTTAAAAAACTTGCCCACTCACTCAACTTGTCTAAATCGCCTTGAAGCTTCTTTGCATCCTCCTTACAACTCACAATCCCAAATAACAACAGAAAATGCTGGAAAAACTCAGCAGGCCAGGCAACATCCGTGGAGAGAAATTAGAGTCAACGTTTCAGGTCAAAACCCTTTATCAAGACTAAAGAGGCACAGGAAATGAAATAGGTTAAGAGGCCAGGCTGGGAGAGAACAAAAGAGAAGAGACATTAAGAGGTATTCAAAACCAGACGAGATGGTGATAGGACTAGTGGAGACAAAAGACGGCTCTAGATTAGGCGTGAAATGTTCTGGCAGAATGGGAGACAGCTGCCATGTGGGAGAGAGAAAAAAAAGGAAGGGGGAGGGAGGGAAAAACCAAAACAAAGGTGTGGATAAAAAATATAAATAAAAATGTAATAAGGGCCGAGGTTATGATCTGAAATTGTTGAACTCGATATTGAGTCCGGAAGGCTGTAAAGTGCCTAATCGGAAGATGAGGTGCTGTTCCTCGAGCTTACGCTGAGCTTCCGTGGAAAAATGCAAGAGGCCGAGGACAGTGAGGTCCGAGTGGGAATGGGGCGGTGAATTAAAATGACAGCCGTCCGGAAGCTCGGGGTCACCCTTACGGACTGAACGGAGGTGTTCCGCAAAGCGGTCACCCAATCTGCGTTTGGTCTCCCCAATGTAGAGGAGACCGCATCGTGAGCAGCGAATACAGTATACTAGATTGCAAGAAGTACAAGTAAATCGCTGTTTCACCTGGAAGGGGTGTTTGGGGCCCTGAACAGTGGGAAGGGGGGAGGTATAAGGGCAGGTGTTACATCTCCTGCTTTTGCACGGGAAGGTGCCAGGCGAAGGGGAAGGGGTGCTGGGGGTGATAGAGGAGTGTCTCGGAGGGAGCGGTCCCTACGGGATGCTGAAAGGGGATCCCACTTAGTTTCGTGTCGTCACCACACTTGGAAATATGACATTTGGTTCCCTCATCCCAATCATTGATTATATATTGTGACTAACTGGGGCCCAAGCACTAATCCCTGCAGTACCCGACTTTGCCCGACCGGGAGGCCAATGTAGGCCAGCGAGTCACAGGAGGGGAGCTCGACGGGGCCTGGTGCAAGTTAGGAATGGGGGGCTAACAGGAGTTTGCAGGAGGGTATGAAGGAATGACAATTTGCAGGACTATCAAGAAGGAGTAAGGTGGGGAGTGGGGCTGATTGGACAGAACCTTCCAAAGAGGGACGATGGGCCGAACGGCCTCCTGCTGCGCTGTTTGAGTCTACAATCTTTAAACACAGTTCCCCGTTCCGAAACGACATGGTTAACAGACACCAGGCCAGGATGATTATTCTCTCTCGATGCCTGGTGTCGGGCTGAAGGCAGGGATTAAGTTTCCGCCCTGTGTCTATATTTAAGATATAAAGTGCTGGGCTCGGGGACTGAACTCTCAACGTCACGGGGCAATCAGAGCGGTAGAGTGTCTGCGGCTGGAGTTACAAGGCCGATCGATGCTTTGCTAAGCCTGCCAGTTCCGTCATCCCCACCGCCGCCCTCCCCCCCTCCCCGCCGCGCCCCCCCCCCCCACCAGCCGCCTCCCCTCCTGACGTTATCTTTAACCTGCTGACTCATTCCGAGGCAAAACGCTCCATTTCTGGCAATAGCCAGATCACAAGAACATCAGAAACAGGAGCAGGAATAGGCCACTCGGCCCCTCGAGCCTGCTCCGCCATTCAATAAGATCAGGGCTGATCTTGGGCTCAAAGCCACTTCCCTGCCCGCTCCCCATAACCCTTCACTCCCTTATCTTGCAAAAATCTGTCTATCTCCGCCTTAAATGTATTCAATGACCCAGCCTCCACGGCTCTCTGGGGCAGAGAATTCCACAGATTTACGACCCTCTGAGAGAAGAAATTCCTCCTCATCTCAGTTCTAAAAGGGCGACCCTTTATTCTGAGACTGTGCCCCCGAGTTCTAGATTTCCCCACGAGGGGAAACATCCTCTCTGCATCTACCGTGTCGAGCCCCCCTCAGTATCTTATATGTTTCAATAAGATCACCTCTCATTCTTCTAAACTCCAATGAGTATAGGCCCAGCCTGCTCAACCTTTCTTCACATGTCAACCCCCTCATCTCTGGAATTAACCGAGTGAATCGTCTCTGAACTGCCTCCAATGCAAGTATATCCCTCCTTAAATAAGGAGACCAGAACTGCACGCAGTACTCCAGGTGTGGTCTCACCAATCTCGCACTTTCCCACATTACACTCCATCTGCCCTCCGTGACCTTGACCCGAGCAACAAATTTGACTGCAGTGTGCATCACCTGGCACACACACACAGAACGCCTCACTGACTATTCATAGAGTCATAGGGGGAATAATTCAGTTGGTTGCGCCAACCGTTAGCGCCTTAAGAGGGCGCTAAGTGGGGCGCAAACCAACTAGCGCCCGGGCGTGGCACTGCCCACGCCTCCCGTCAAATTCAGCGGGAGGTTAGTGGTGGCACTAACCGTTAGCGCTGCGCCACTGGCGATGACGTCATTGGTGTGCGCAGCGCCCCGCTCATGCCCCGGCCGCGATATTCGGCAGCGCCCCCTGATTTACCGCCGGACGCTATGTCCAACAGGATCAGGGTGGCGTACCGGCGGCCGGGGAGACGCAATTTAAAGGTGAGGTGCGGGGCGGCCATTTTTGTTGCTGGCCGCCTGCCAACACCTGCCTGCGCTCCCGTCCCAGACCTCCTGAACTCCACCCCCGCGGAGTGCCGGCTGCTCTCCAAGAGCCCGGCACTTCTCCTCGGTGCTGGGTTCTTTTGCCGGCACTCCCGATCCTCGGGGGCCCAGATGGGCCCCAGATCGCGCTAAACAAGGCCCCTCCCCTTTAAGAAGGGGAGGAAGGCCTGCAATACCGCAGCGCGACGTGCCGCAGCGTGGGGCGCTGCGGCATTTAGCACCACGATATTCACTCACAGCGCCCCAAGAGGGAGGCGGGGCGCTTCCAGTAGCGCCCCGCCTCCCTCTTGGGGCGCAACCACTCAATTTCCGGCGCGGGGCGCTAATTTTTCCGGGGCGCTACTTTTAGCGCCCTGACGAAGTTAGCGCCTCAATTGGGGCGCTACTCAATTTTTAGCCCATAGAGTTATACAGCACAGAAAGAGGCCCTTCGGCCCATCGTGTCCACGCCGGCCATCAAGCCCTGTCTATTCTAATCCCATTTTCCAGCACTTGGTCCATAGCTTTGTATGCTATGGCGTTTCAAGTGCTCATCCAAATGTTTCTTCAATGTTGTGAGTGTTCCTGCCTCTACCACCCTTTCAGGCAGTGAGTTCCAGATTCCAACCACCCTCTGGGTGAAAAAGTTTTTCCTCAAATCCCCTCTAAACCTCCTGCCCCTTACCTTGAAACTATGCCCCCTGGTTATTGACCCCTCTACTAAGGGGAAAATGTTCCTTTCTATCTACCCTATCTATGCCCCTCATAATTTTGTACACCTCAATCAGGTCCCCCCTCAGCCTTCTCTGCTCCAAGGAAAACAACCCCAGCCTGTCCAGTCTCTCTTCATAGCTGAAGCGCTCCAGCCCAGGTAACATCCTGGTGAATCTCCTCTGCACCCTCTCCAATGCAATCACATCCTTCCTATAGTGTGGCAACCAGAACTGCACACAGTATTCCAGCTGTGGCCTAACCAGCGTTTTGTACAGCTCCACCATAACCTCCCTGCTCTTATATTCTATGCCTCGGCTAATGAAGGCAAGTATCCCATATGCCTTTTTAACCACCTTATCGACCTGCCCTGCTGCCTTCAGGGATCTATGTACATGCACACCAAGGTCCCTCTGATCCTCTGTCCTTCCTAGGGTCCCACCATTCATTGTGTATTCCCTTGCCTTGTTAGTCCCTCCAAAATGCATCAGCTCACACTTTTCAACGGGCCTGATTTTATTCCTCACCCCCCCCCCCCCCCCGACACCTCGCTGCCTCATTCCCTAGCACCGGAGGAACCCGTTGTCAGGGCTCCCGCGTCCCCCGACAGGCCGGGATTGGCTAACTCAGCACTAGGCCGTCTTTGGAGCCTTGGCCTTTCCCGCTGTGTGTTTGGGGGTTTGTGCTCAGTATCACATCGAGTGCGAATTTTTTTTAATGCATTTTTTTTTATATGGGATGTGGGCATCGCTGGCAAGGCCAGCATTTGTTGCCCATCCCTAATTGCCCCTCGAGAAGGTGGTGGTGAGCCACCTTCTTGAACCGCTGCAGTCCGTGTGGTGAAGGTGCTCCCACGGTGCTGTTAGGGAGGGAGTTCCAGGATTTTGACCCAGCGACGATGAAGGAACGGCCGATATACTTCCAAGTCAGGATGGTGTGTGACTTGGAGGGGAACTTGGAGATGGTGGTGTTCCCATGCGCCTGCTGCCCTTGTCCTTCTAGGTGGAAGAGGTCGCGGGTTTGGGAGGTGCTGTCGAAGAAGCCTTGGCGAGTTGCTGCAGTGCATCTTGTAGATGGTCAACACTGCAGCCACGGTGCGCCGGTGGTGGAGGGAGTGAATGTTTAAGGTGGTGGATGGGGTGCCAATCAAGCGGGCTGCTTTATCCTGGATGGTGTCGAGCTTCTTGAGTGTTGTTGGAGCTGCACTCATCCAGGCAAGTGGAGAGTATTCCATCACACTCCTTACTTGTGTCTTGTAGATGGTGGAAAGTCTTTGGGGAGTCAGGATGTGAGACACTCGCCGCAGAATACCCAGCCTCTGACCTACTCTTGTTGCCACAGTATTTATGTGGCTGGTCCAGTTAAGTTTCTGGTCAATGGTGACCCCCAGGATGTTGATGGTGGGGGATTCGGCGATGGTAATGCTGTTGAATGTCATGGGGAGGTGGTTAGACTCTCGCTTGTTGGAGGTGGTCATTGTCTGTCACTTCTGTGGCACAAATGTTACCTGCCACTTATCAGCCCAAGCCTGAATGTCATCCAGGTCTTGTTGCATGCGGGCATGGACTGCTTCATTATCTGAGGAGTTGTGCAGTCATCAGCGAACATTCCCATTTCTGACCTTATGTTGGAGGGAAGGTCATTGATGAAGCAGCTGAAGATGGTTGGGCCTAGGACACTGCCCTGAGGAACTCCTGCAGCGATGTCCTGGGGCTGTGATGATTGACCTTCAACCACCACAACCATCTTCCTTTGTGCTAGGTATGACCCCAGCCAGTGGAGAGTTTTCCCCCCGATTCCCATTGACTTCAGTTTTACTCGGGCTCCTTGATGCCACACTCGGCCAAATACTGTCTTGATGTCAAGGGCAGTCACTCTCACCTCACCTCTGGAATTCAGCTCCTTTGTCCATGTTTGGACCAAGGCTATAATGAGGTCGGGAGCTGAGTGGTCTTGGCGGAACCCAAACTGGGCATCAGTGAGCAGGTTATTAGTAAGTGCCATTTGATAGCACTGTTGATGATACCTTCCATCACTTTTCTAATGATTGAGAGTAGACTGATGGTGTGGTAATTGGCTGGATTGGATTTGTCCTGCTTTTTGTGGACAGGCCATACCTGGGCAGTTTTCCAAATTGTCGGATAGATGCCAGTGTTGTAGCTGTACTGGAACAGCTTGGCTAGAGGTGCAGCTAGTTCTGGAGCACAAGTCTTCAGCACAATAGCTGGGATGTTGTCGGGGCCCGTAGTCTTTGTTGTATCCAGTGCGCTCAGCCGTTTCTTGACTTTTTTTTAAATTCATTTTTATGGGATGTGGGCGTCGCTGGCAAGGCCGGCATTTATTGCCCATCCCTAGTTGCCCCTTGAGAAGGTGGCGGTGAGCCGCCTTCTTGAACCGCTGCAGTCCGTGTGGTGAAGGTGCTCCCACAGTGCTGTTAGGGAGGGAGTTCCAGGATTTTGACCCAGCGACGATGAAGGATCACTTTCTTGATATCACGTGGAGCGAATCAAATTGGCTGAAGACTGACTTCTGTGATGGTGGGGACTTCAGGAGTCGGCCGATATGGATCATCCACTCGGCACTTCTAGCTGAAGATGGTTGCAAACGCTTCAGCCTTGTCTTTTACACTCATGTGCTGGGCTCCACCATCATTGAGGATGGGGATATTCATGGAGCCTCCTCCTCCCGTTAGTTGTTTAATGATCCACCACCATTCACCACTGGATGTGGCAGGACTGCAGAGCTTTGATCTGATCCGTTGATTGTGGGATCACTTAGCCCTGTCTATAGCATGCTGCTTCCACTTTTTAGCATGTAGTCCTGTGTTGCAGCTTCCCCAGGTTGGCACCTCATTTTTAGGTCCGCCTGGTGCTGCTCCTGGCTTGTTCTTCTACTCTCCTTATTGAACCAGGGTTGGTCCCCTGGCTTGATGGTAATGGTAGAGTGAGGGATATGTCAGGCCATGAGGTCACAGATTGTGGTAGATGACAATTGCTGGGCTGGGAGGAAGTTCTGTCCCCAGAGATGTGCCCGATTTAGGTGTGGCGCACAAAAAGCCTAGGTCCATGTGTTGCCATTGTGAGCATGTGATTAAGGCTTGTCACTTTTCTTAAATTCAATCCCGGGATGTCGCTGGCAAGTCCCCTGCTTTCTAGATTCATAGAGTTATACAGCACAGAAAGAGGCCCTTCGGCCCATCGTGTCCGCGCCGGCCATCAAGCCCTGTCTATTCTAATCCCATTTTCCAGCACTTGGTCCGTAGCCTTGTATGCTATGGCGTTTCAAGTGCTCATCTAAAAGCTTCTTGAATGTTGTGAGGGTTCCTGCCTCTACCACCCTTTCAGGCAGTGAGTTCCAGATTCCAACCAACCTCTGGGTGAAAAAGTTTATCCTCAAATCCCCTCGAAACCTCCTGCCCCTTACCTTGAAACTATGCCCCCTTGTTATTGACCCCTCTACTAAGGGGAAAAGTTCCTTGCTGTCTACCCTGTCTATGCCCCTCATAATTTTGTACACCTCAATCAGGTCCCCCCTCAGCCTTCTCTGCTCCAAGGAAAACAACCCCAGCCTGTCCAGTCTCTCTTCATAGCTGAAGCGCTCCAGCCCAGGTAACATCCTGGTGAATCTCCTCTGCACCCTCTCCAATGCAATCACATCCTTCCTATAGTGAGGCGACCAGAACTGCACACAGTATTCCAGCTGTGGCCTAACTAGCGTTTTGTACAGCTCCATCATAACCTCCCTGCTCTTATATTCTATGCCTCGGCTAATGAAGGCCAGTATCCCATATGCCTTTTTAGCCACCTTATCTACCTGTCCTGCTGCCTTCAGGGATCTATGTACATGCACACCAAGGTCCCTCTGATCCTCTGTCCTTCCTAGGGTCCTACCATTCATTGTGTATTCCCTTGCCTTGTTAGTCCTCCCAAAATGCATCACCTCACACTTTTCAGGGTTAAATTTCATTTGCCACTGTTCTGCCCATCTAACCAACCCGTCTATATCGTCCTGTAGCCTGAGGCTTCCCTCCTCGCTATTTACCACTCCACTAATTTTCGTGTCATCTGCGAACTTACTGATCATACCTCCTACATTCATATCTAAATCATTAATGTACACTACAAACAGCAAAGGACCCAGCACCAATCCCTGCGGTACACCACTGGACACAGGCTTCCAGTCACAGAAACAACCTTCGACCATCACCCTCTGCCTCCTGCCACTAAGCCAATTTTGGATCCAATGTGCCAAATTGCCCTGGATCCCATGGGCTCTTACCTTCTTGACCAGTCTCCCATGTGGCTCTTTGTCAACTGCACTACCCTCATCCACACACCTAGTCATCCCCTCGAAAAATTCAATCAAATTGGTTCGACATGATCTCCCCCTGACAAAGCTATGCTGAGTATCCTTGATTAATCTTTGCCTCTCCAGGTGGAGACTAATTCTGTCCCTCAGAATTTTTTCCAATAATTTCCCTACCACTGATGTTAGGTTCACTGGCCTGTAATTCCCTGGTTTATCCCTACTACCCTTCTTGAATAATGGTAATATGTTAGTTGTCCTCCAGTCCTCTGTGGTATATGTCAATGATTCCGACTTCAATGTAGAGGGCATGATTAAGGAGTTTGCAGAAAGCAAACATGCAGGTACAGCGAGCACTTAGGAAGGCAAATGGTATGTTGGCCTTCATTGCAAGAGGATTCGAGTACAGGAGCAAGGATGTCTTACTACAGTTATACAGGGCCTTGGTGAGACCACACCTGGAGTACTGTGTGCAGTTTTGGTCTCCTTACCTAAGAAAGGATATGTTTGCCATAGAGGGAGTGCAGCGAAGGTTCACCAGACTGATTCCTGGGATGGCAGGACTGTCGTATGAGGAGAGATTGGGTCGACTAGGCCTGTATTCACTACAGTTTAGAAGAATGAGTGGGGATCTCATTGAAACGTATAAAATTCTGACAGGGCTGGACAGACTGGATGCAGGGAGGATGTTTCCCCTGGCTGGGGGGGTCTAGAACGAGGGGTCACAGTCTCAGGATACGGGGTAGGACATTTAGGACTGAGATGAGGAGAAATTTCTTCACTCAGAGGGCGGTGAACCTGTGGAATTCTCTACCACAGAAGGCTGCGGAGGCCAAGTCACTGAATATATTTAAGAAGGAGATAGATAGATTTCTAGACACCAAAGGCATCAAGGGGTATGGGGAGAGAGCGGGAATATGGTATTGAGATAGAGGATCAGCCATGATCATATTGAATGGCGGAGCAGGCTTGAAGGGCTGAATGGCCGACTCCTGCTCCTATTTTTCTATGTTTCTATGATACAAAAATTGGCCGTGTGTCTTATGTTCATTAATAACTAGACATTCTTATTATGAACACAGCTAGCTTTTGCTAGACACTTTTATTGAGCACATGTGGACTAGGTACAGTATCTGTAGAGGCTTCCATCTTGACTGCTGCCTTGTGGGTAGCCTAGTGCCTCATGGGTAATGTAGTCTTAATATACTTACAGCTGGGTAGTGTAGTCTTATACATACAACTATATACAGCTCTACACAGCTCTATGGCTCCACCTAGTGTCCACTATAGAATGACATGTTATTGATCATTACAGTGTGGTTGATAGTGAGGAAGAAAGCTGTAGACTGCAGGAAGATATCAATGGACTGGTCAGGTGGGAAGAACAGTGTCAAATGGAATTCAATCCAGAGAAGTGTGAGGTAATTTATTTGGAGAGGGCTAACAAGGCAAGGGAATACGCAGTAAATGGTAGGATACTGAGAAATGTAGATGAACAGAGGGGCCTTGGAGTGCACGTCCACAGATCCCTGAAGGACAGGTAGATAAGGTGGTTAAGAAGGCATACGGGATGCTCTCCTTTATGAGCCGAGGCATAGAATATCAGAAGTAGAACTATATAAAACACTAGCTAGGCCACAGCTAGAGTACTGCGTGCAGTTCTGGTCACCACATTACAGGAAGGATGTGATTGCACTAGAGAGGGTACAGAGGAGATTTATGAGGATGTTGCCTGGACTGGGGTATATTAGCGATGGGGAAAGATTGGATAGGCTGGGGTTGCTTTCTTTGGAACAGAGGAGGCTGAGGGGAGACTAGATTGAGGTGTATAAAATTATGAGGGGCCTAGATAGAGTGGATAGGAAGGACCTATTTCCCTTAGCAGAGAGGTCAATAACCAGGGGGGCATCTTCTTCTTAGGCAGTCCCTCGGAACCGAGGATGACTTGCTTCCACATTAAAAATGAGTTCTCAGGTGACTGATGAGTCCAATGCGGGACCTACAGTCTCTGTCACAGGTGGGGCAGACGGTGGTTGAAGGGGCGGGTGGGTGGGGTGCTTGGGTTGACGTGCGCTCCTTCCGCTGTCTGCGCTTGGCTTCCGCTTGCTCCCAGGGAAGAGACTCGAGGTGTTCGGCGCCTCCCCGGATGCTTCTCCTCCGCTTTGTGCGGTCTTGGGCCAGGGATTCCCAGGTGTCGGTGGGGATGTTATACTTTTTCAAGGAGGTTTTGAGGGTGTCCTTGAAGCATTTCCTCTGCCCACTTGGGGCTCTCTTGCCGTGCCGGAGCTCCGAGTAGAGCGCTTGTTTTGGGAGTCTTGTATCGGGCACGTGGACAATGTGACCCGTCCATCGGAGCTGATCGAGCGTGGTCAAAGCTTCAATGCTGGGGATGTTGGCCTGAGTGAGAACACTGACATTGGTGCGCCTATCCTGCCAATGGATTTGCAGGATCTTGCGGAGGCAGCGTTGGCGGTACCTCTCCAGTGCTTTGAGGTGCCTGCTGTACATGGTCCATGTCTCTGAGGCATACAGCAGGGCGGGTATCACTGCTGCTCTGTAGACCATGAGCTTGGTGCTGGATTTGAGGTCCTGGTTTTCAAACACTCTCTTCCTCAGGCGACCGAAGGCTGCACTGGCACACTGAAGGCGGTGTTGGACTTCGTCGTCGACGTCTGCCCTTGTTGACAGTAGGCTCCCGAGGTATGGAAAGTGGTGTAGATTTAAAGTAATTGGTAGAAGGATTAGAGGGGAGTTGAGGAGACATTTTTTTCACTCAGAGGGGGTCTGGAATGCACTGCCTAAAAGGGTGGTAGAGGCAGAAACCCTCATCACATTCAAAAAGTACTTGGATGTGCACTTGAAGTGCCGTAACCTACAGGGTACGGACCAAGAGCTGGAAAGTGGGATTAGGCTGGAGAGCTCTTTTTCGACCGGCGCAGACATGATGGACCGAATGGCCTCCTTCTGTGCCGTAAATTTCTATGATTCTATGATTCACTTATTGCCCATCCCGAATTGCCCCTTGAGAAGGTGGTGGTGAGCCGCCTTCTTGAACCGCTGCAGTCCGTGTGGTGAAGGTACTCCCACAGTGCTGTTAGGGAGGGAGTTCCAGGATTTTGACCCAGCGATGACGAAGGATCGGCCGATATATTGCCAAGTCGGGATGGTGTGTGTGACTTGGAGGGGAACCTGGAGGTGGCGGTGTTCCCATGCGCCTGCTGCCCTTGTCCTTCTACAACAACAACTTGTATTTATATAGCGCCTTTAACGTAGTAAAACGTCCCAAAGCGGATCACAGGAGTGTTATAAGACAAAAAATTTGACACCGAGCCACATAGGGAGAAATTAGAGCAGGTGACAAGTGGTAGGTTTTAAGGAGCGTCTTAAAGGAGGAAAGAGAGGTGAAGAGGTTTAGGGAGGGAATTCCAGAGCTTGGGGCCCAGGCAACAGAAGGCACGGCCACCGATGGTGGAGCGATTATAATCAGGGATGCTCAAGAGGGCACAATTGGAGGAGCGCAGATATCTCAGGGGTTTGTGGGGCTGGAGGAGATTACAGAGATAGGGAGGGGCGAGGCCATGCAGGGATTTGGAAACAAGGATGAGAATTTTGAAATCGAGGTGCTGCTTAACAGGGAGCCAATGTAGGTCAACGAGCACAGGGGTGATGGGCGAACGGGACTTGGTGCGAGTTAGGACACGGGCAGCCGAGTTTTGGATGACCTCGAGTTTACGTAGGGTAGAATGTGGGAGGCCAGCCAGGAGTGCGTTGGAATAGTCTAGTCTAGAGGTAACAAAGGCGTCGATCAGGGTTTCAGCAGCAGATGAGCTGAGGCAAGGGCGGAGACGGGCGATGTTACAGAGGTGGAAGTAGGCGGTCTTTGTTATGCCACGGATATGTGGCTGGAAGCTCATTTCAGGGTCAAATATGACACCAAGGTTGCGAACAGTGTGGTTCAGTCTCAGACAGATGTTAGGGAGAGGGATGGAGTCAGTGGCTAGGGAACAGAGTTTGTGGCGGGGAGCGAAAACAATGGCTTCGGTCTTCCCAATATCCAGGTCCCAATTGAGGTGGAAGAGGTCGTGGGTTTGGGAGGTGCTGCCGAAGAAGCCTTAGCGAGTTGCTGCAGTGCATCTTGTAGATGGTACACACTGCAGCCACGGTGCGCCGGTGGTGGAGGGAGTGAATGTTTAAGGCGGTGGATGGGGTGCCAATCAAGCGGGCTGCTTTGTCCTGGATGGTGTCGAACTTCTTGAGTGTTGTTGGAGCTGCACTCATCCAGGCAAGTGGAGAGTATTCCATCACACTCCTGACTTGTGCCTTGTAGATGGTGGAAAGGCTTTGGGGAGTCAGGAGGTGAGACACTCGCCATAGAATACCCAGCCTCTGACCTGCTCTTGTACCCACAGTATTTATGTGGCTGGCCCAGTTAAGTTTCTGGTCAATGGTAACCCCCAGGATGTTGATAGTGGGGGATTCGCCGATGGTAATGCCGTTGAATGTCAAGAGGAGGTGGCTACACTCTCTCTTTTTGGAGATGGTCATTGCCTGGCACTTCTGTGGCGCGAATGTTACCTGCCACTTATCAGCCCAAGCCTAAATGTCGTCCAGGTCTTGCTGCATGCGGGCATGGACTGCTTCATTATCTGAGGAGTTGCGAACATCCTCATTTCTGACCTTATGATGGAGGGAAGGTCATTGATGAAGCAGCTGAAGATGGTTGGGCCCAGGACACTGCCCTGAGTAACTCCTGCAGCGATGTCCTGGGGCTGAGATGATTGGCCTCCAACAACCATCTTGCTTTGTGCTAGGTGTGACTCCAGCCAGTGGAGTGGTTCCCCCCTGATTCCCATTGACTTCAGTTTTACTAGGGCTCCTTGATGCCACACTTGGTCAAATGCTGCCTTGATGTCAAGGGCAGTCGCTCTCACCTCACCTCTGGAATTCAGCTCGTGTCCATGTTTGGACCAAGGCTGCAATGAGGTCTGGAGCTGAGTGGTCCTGGCGGATCCCAAATGGTGCACTGGTGAGCTGGTTATTGGTGAGTAAGTGCCGCTTGATAGCACTGTCGACGACACCTTCCATCACTTTGCTGATGATTGAGAGTAGACTGATGGGGCGGTATTTGGTCGGATTGGATTTGTCCAGCTTTTTGTGGACAGGACATACTTGGGCAGTTTTCCACATTGTCGGATAGATGCCAGTGTTGTAGCTGTACTGGAACAGCTTGGCTAGAGGTGCAGCTAGTTCTGGAGCACAAGTCTTCAGCACGATAGCTGGGATGCTGTCGGGGCCCGTAGCCTTTGCTGTATCCAGTGCGCTCAGCCGCTTCTTGATGTCACGTGGAGTGAATCGAATTGGCTGAAGACTGGCTTCTGTGATGATGGGGACCTCGGGAGGAGGCCGAGATGGATCATCCACTCGGCGCTTCTGGCTGAAGATGGTTGCAGACACTTCAGCCTTGTCTTTAGCACTCACGTGCTGGGCTCCGCCATCACTGAGGTTGGGGATGTTCATGTCCTCCCGTCACTTTAAGGCCACAAGCTCTCAATGCTGGCAGTAAACACAGCCAGAGGTCATTTAGAGCTTAATTGCTTTTTAGAGCGAGAAGCTTGCAGGTGGTTGGGTCAGAATCAGCCAGAACAAAATGACTGGCTTTCCTTCCTTCTCTCCTTAAATCATTGAAGTGTGGCAGTAATGGAATGTAGAATGGGAGAGGAGAGCAAAATGCGAGCAGCTCACCTTCATCTGCGCACAGCAAGATCCCACAAACAGCAGTGCGATAAATGACCAGATAATGTTTTTATTTTACAGATCTTAGTTGAGGGATAAATATTGGGTCCAGGACACCGGGGAGAACTCCCGCCTATTCTTCTTGCAATACTGGCCATGGGATCTTTTACGTCCCACCTGGGAGAGCAGACGGGGCCTTGGATTAACGTCTCCTCCGAAATATGGCACCTCCGATAATGCAGCGCTCCCTCAGTACTGCCCCTCCGACAGTGCAGCACTCCCTCAGTACTACCCCTCCGACAGTGCAGCGCTCCCTCAGTACTGCCCCTCCGACAGTGCAGCACTCCCTCAGTACTACCCCTCCGACAGTGCAGCGCTCCATCAGTACTGCCCCTCCGACAGTGCATCGCTCCCTCAGTACTGCTCCTCCGACAGTGCAGCACTCACTCAGTGCTGCCCCTCCGACAGTGCAGCGCTCCCTCAGTACTGCCCCTCCGACAGTGCAGCGCTCCATCAGTACTGCCCCTCCGACAGTGCATCGCTCCCTCAGTACTGCCCCTCCGACAGTGCAGCGCTCCATCAGTACTGCCCCTCCGACAGTGCATCGCTCCCTCAGTACTGCCCCTCCGATAATGCAGCGCTCCCTCAGTACTGCCCCTCCGATAATGCTGCGCTCCCTCAGTACTGCACCTCCGATAATGCAGCGCCCCCTCAGTATTGCCCCTCCGATAATGCAGCACTCCCTCAGTACTGCCCCTCCGACAGTGCGGCGCTCCCTCAGTACTGCCCCTCCGACAGTGCGGCGCTCCCTCAGTACTGCCCCTCCGACAGTGCGGTGCTCCCTCAGTACTGCCCCTCCGATAATGCAGCGCTCCCTCAGTACTGCCCCTCCGATAATGCAGCACTCCCTCAGTACTGCCCCTCCGACAGTGCGGCGCTCCCTCAGTACTGCACCTCCGATAATGCAGCGCCCCCTCAGTACTGCCCCTCCGACAGTGCAGCGCTCCCTCAGTACTGCCCCTCCGACAGTGCAGCGCTCCCTCAGTGCTGCCCCTCCGACAGTGCAGCTCTCCCTCAGTACTGCCCATTCCGTCAGTGCGGCTCGCCCTCAGTACTGCCCCTCCGACAGTGCAGCACTTCCTCAGTACTGCCCCCCGACAGTGCAGCGCTCCCTCAGTACTGCCCCTCTGACAGTGCGGCGCACCCTCATTACTGCCCCTCCGACAGTGCGGCGCTCCCTCAGTACTGCCCCTCCGACAGTGCTGCGCTCCCTCAGTACTGCCTCTCAAACAGTGCAGCGCTCCCTCAGTACTGCCCCTCCGACAGTGCGGCGCTCCCTCAGTACTGCCCCTCCGACAGTGCTGCGCTCCCTCAGTACTGCCCCTCAAACAGTGCAGCGCTCCCTCAGTACTGCCCCTCCGACAGTGCAGCACTCCCTCAGTACTATCCTCCAACAACACTGCACTGAGTGAGCACTGCACTGTTTGAGGGGCAGTACTGAGGGAGCGCTGCACTGTCGGAGGGGCAGTACTGAGGGAGTGCTGCATTGTCGGAGGGGCAGTACTGAGGGAGCGCTGCACTGTCGGAGGGGCAGTACTGAGGGAGCGCTGTACTGTCGGAGGGGCAGTACTGAGGGAGCACTGCATTATCGGAGGGGCAGTACTGAGGGAGCACTGCATTATCGGAGGGGCAGTACTGAGGGAGCGCCGTACTGTCAGAGGGGCAGTAGTGAGGGAGTGCTGCACTGTCGGAGCGGCAGTACTGAGTGAGGGCCGCACTGTCAGACAGGCAGTACTGAGGGAGCGCCGCACTGTTGGAAGGGCAGTACTAAGGGAGCGCTGCACTGTTGGAGGTGCTGTCTTTTGGATGAGACATTAAAACCGAGGCCCAGTCTGCTCTCTCAGATGGACGTAAAAGATCCCACGGCCAATATTGGAATAAGAGCAGGGGGTGGGGAGAGGGGTTCATCCCCGGATTTCTGGGCCCTGATATTCATCCAATACTCATCATTAAAACAGATGATCTGACCAATATCTCTTTGCTGTCTGTGGGAGCTTGCTGTGCGCAAATTGGCTGCCATGTTTCCTACAACAGTGACTACACTTCAAAAATACATTGTTGACTGTGAAGCACTTTGAGACGTGCTGAGGTCGTGAACATAAGAACATCAGAAACAGGAGCAGGAATAGGCCACTCGGCCCCTCGAGCCTGCTCCGCCATTCAATAAGATCAGGGCTGATCTTGGGCTCAGAGCCCCTTCCCCGCCCGCTCCCCATAACCCTTCACTCCCTTATCTTGCAAAACTCTGTCTATCTCCACCTTAAATATATTCAATGACCCAGCCTCCACGGCTCTCTGGGGCAGAGAATCCCACAGATTTACGACCCTCTGAGAGAAGAAATTCCTCCTCATCTCAGTTCTAAAAGGGCGACCCTTTATTCTGAGACTGTGCCCCTGAGTTCTAGATTTCCCCACGAGGGGAAACATCCTCTCCGCATCTACCCTGTCGAGCCCCCTCAGTATCTTATATGTTTCGATAAGATCACCTCTCATTCTTCTAAATTCCAATGAGTATAGGCCCAACCTGCTCAACCTTTCTTCATAAGTCAACCCCCTCATCTCTGGAATTAACCGTGTGAATCGTCTCTGAGCTGAAAGGGTGGAAATGGTATGTTGCACCTGTGTAGAACCTTAGTTAGACCACACTTGAAGTGTGGTGCACAGTTCTGGCCTCCAGATTGTAAAACGGATATAGGGTACAGAGGCACTGGAGAAGGTGCGAAAGGTGATTTCCTAGAATGATACCAGAACTGAAAGCTTATAATTACAGGAAACTTTCGATTTACCGGTACCTAAATAACCGGAAATCTCAGTTAACTGGCAAAATTCAGGAGTAGTTTCATACTTCATATTACTTTCCTTCATCGATCTGTTGCTGTGCAAGGGTGTGGCTGCAGCTGTTGCTAAGCTACAGAGACGCTTGGAACTTGTGGCCATTGTTCTGAACATGTTGCTAAGCAACAGGGTTTGTTGCTTTATACGGAGCTCCCAGCTCTCCGTATCTTTTACTATAGCGCTCGGTGATCCGGAATTTTTGATGAACCGGCACCACGTCGGTCCCGGATAAAAAAAAGTTTCCTGCAGCAGGAAAGATCAAACAGGCTGGGGCTCCTTTCTCTAGCAATGAAAAGGCCGAGTCGGGGTGACCGGATTGAAGTCTTTAAGATTCTGAAAGGTTGCGATAGGGTAGACGTAGAGAAGATGAAGCTCAACGTAAGCTCGAGGAACAGCACCTCATCTTTCGATTAGGCATTTTACAGTCTTCTGGACTCAACATCAAGTTCAACAATTTCAGCCCATAACCTCGGCCCCGATCTTTTTTTTCCATTTTTTTTTTACCTTCTCTCACATGGCAGCTGTCAATCATTCCGCCATTGCCATTTACACCTCATCTAGACCCATCTTTTGTTTCTTAACTTGTCCCATTACCATCTCCTTTTGCCTGGCACCATCATCTCTTTTGTCTCTTAATCTCTCCTGTCTTCCACCCTATCACAGACCTTCCCTTTTGTTCTTTCCTCCCCCCTCCCCTCTTTCCCTGCCCCTACACTTGCCTAAAAACCTGTTCCATCGCCAACTTTTTCCGGTTCTGACGAAGGGTCACTGACCTGAAACGTTAACTCTGTTTCTCTCTCCACAGATGCTGCCTGACCTGCTGAGTATTTCCAGCATTTTCTGTTTTTATTATAGTAGAGAAGGTGTTTCCGCTTGCGGGCGAGACCAGAACTAGGGGGCGATAAATATAAGACAGTCACTAATAAATCTAATAGGGAATTCAGGAGAAACTTCTTTACCCAGAGAGCGGTGAGAATGTGGAACTCCCTTCCACAGGGAGTGGGTGAATCATAGCATCATAGAAAGTTACAGCACGGAAGGAGGCCATTTTGGCCCATCGTGTCCGCGCCGGCCAACAAAGAGCTATCCAGCCTAATCCCACTTCCCAGCTCTTGGTCCGTAGCCCTGCAGGTTAGAGCATCCCAAGTGCACATCCAAGTACTTTTTAAATGTGGTGAGGGTTCCTGCCTCTACCACCCTTTCAGGCAGTGAGTTCCAGACCCCCACAACCCTCTGGGTGAAGAAATTTCCCCTCAAATCCCCTCTAAACCTTCCCCCAATTACTTTAAATCTGTGCCCTCTGGTTTTTGACCCCTTGGCTAAGGGAAACAGGTCCTTTCTATCCATTTTATCTATGCCCCTCATGTTATGTATTGTGTGTTCTCCTCCCACCTGTGGTGGCGCTGTCACAGGAGATAAATGGTTGGTTATTCTCTCGGTTAAGTTTAGCTCTCTTTGTTCGGAACTTGCCAGAACTTCCTTTCCTTCCAATAAAGCACTTCATGTTTGAATCTCTGAGTTCTGAGTCCTAAATTGTGTCTAGGTAGAAAGGTACCGACACAACAAGTGGCAACGAGGAGCGGATGAATCTGCGTACGTTACGGGTGCAGTGAGTAAACAGAAAATTTAATTTGAAACGTGAGATGGCTACTATATTAGGAAACATCGGTGATTTTGATGAAAATGTGGAGCAATGGAGCACTTATACAGAACATTATGACTATTTTGTATTGGCGAATGCGGTGGCAAATGAAAAGGTCGGGCCTACCTTTTTGAGTGTAATCGGGCCAAAGACTTTCAATTTACTTCGCAGCCTCGTGCAGCCAGATAAGCCAGGAACTAAAACATATAAGCAACTAGTGGAAATTCTTGGAGCACATTTTTCACCAAAACCTCTGGTTATTGCTGAGAGATTTAGATTTCACAAACGGAATCAAGAGGAGGGGGAATCAGTGACGATGTTTATTGCTGCTTTAAAAAGGTTGTCGGAACACTGCCAGTTCAAGGAGGTGCTGAATGACACCATTAGAGACAGACTTGTGTGTGGTCTGCAAAGTGCAGCCACACAGAAGCGCCTTCTTACTGAGGACAACCTTACTCTTGAAAAGGCCATTGAAGTTAGTGTCTCCATGGAGATGGCGGAAAAGGAGGCTCACCAGTTGAGTTCAACAGGGAGAGTTCACAAGGTGTCGTCTGAGCCTAAAGGTGCGCGGAACGGCACATGTTACCATTGTGGGAAAATGGGCCATCACGCTAATGACTGCTGGTGTACGGAGCTGGAATGCCGAAATTGTGGCAAAAAGGGTCACATTGAATGCGCCTGTAGAGGTAAAAAAAGAACAGACAGAGCTGGGAAGCATGAAAGCAAAATGTCTGTATTTGGGCAAGAGAGGAAAAAGAGTGTTCATTCAGTGCAGTATGATGGAACAAGCAAAACAGAGGGGAGCGACACCTCTGAGGAGGAAGAGGTGCACATACTGACGGTTGCAGGTGATTCAAATGGCTACTGGGTGTCACCACTGGTGGAGGGACAATCAGTGCGGATGGAGGTGGACACAGGCGCGGCTGTGTCCCTTGTTTCAGACACTGTCTACAACAAAATGCTAAAGCATCTTACCCTTCAGCCAACAAACATTGTGCTAAAGACGTATACCGGCGAACCTGTGGCCATGAGAGGCGTCATTGAGGTGACAGTTAAATTGAACGGACAGACTGCAAAACTGCCACTATATGTGGTAAAGGGAAATTACCCATCGCTACTGGGACGTACGTGGCTAGAGAAAATCACGCTGGACTGGCCTGCAGTCCGCATGATGTCAAAAGGGGAGTCAGGTCTGACTGCAGTGTTAAACAAACATGCAGAACTCTTCAATGGGGAACTTGGGAGCATGAAAAAGATCAGCGTGAGACTGAACATTAAACCTGACAGCAAGCCGAAGTTTCACAAAGCCCGACCTGTACCCTATGCAATTAGGCCAAAAGTTGAGGCTAACTTGGAGGCCTTAGTCGAGAATGGAGTCCTGGAGCCTGTGAGCGTGAGCAAATGGGCCACACCCATTGTTCCTGTCCTGAAAAAGGATGGATCTGTTCGAATCTGCGGGGATTTTAAAGTGACTATTAACCCGGTGCTGTCTGCGGAACAGTACCCTCTTCCCCTCATTGATGATCTTTTTACGGGCCTGGCCGGAGGGCAAAAGTTCAGCAAAATAGACTTATGCCAGGCTTATCTACAAATGCATGTCGATGACAAATCAAAGGAGCTGCTGACAATTGTGACACACAAGGGGCTATACAGGTACTGCCGCCTTCCGTTTGGAATTACGTCGGCCCCTGCTCTATTCCAAAGGGCAATAGATCAGATTTTGAGTGGACTGCCAGGAGTCCAGTGCTACCTGGATGACATCCTTGTCACTGGGACAGATGAGGAGGATCATCTTCTGAACTTGGATGCGACACTACAACGACTGAAAGAGTACGGACTCAGAGTTCGTAAAGACAAATGTGAATTCTTTCAGTCTTCAGTTGAGTACCTGGGGCATGTGATTGACGCTACGGGCCTGCATAAGGCACCGCCAAAGGTCAAGGCGATCGTGGAGGCCCCAGCACCCCAGAATGTGAGCCAGTTACGTTCATTTCTGGGGCTACTTAACTACTATGGGAAGTTTATTCCAGACTTAGCAACATTGCTGAAGCTGTTGTTAAGTCTGTGTGTTATATTGAGAATTACTACACAGACCACAAGAGTAAACTTTAACAGGTCTTTACTAGTTGAAGGTCAGGGCGGAACTGCCCAATAAATCATTACACAGCACTTATATACCGGTGTGGTCACCACCGGTATTACAGTATACAGCAGCCAAGATAAAGTAGTGCAACCCTTAAAATAGTTCTCTTAAAGGTGGAACGGTTACATACACTACAATCCTCCCTTTTTAGGTTAACAGTATATATTCCCATTAAACATAACATCATAACATATATATACAACTTCATGTAAAAACAGTTCACAGATTCAGTCTCTCTGGAGGCTTCCTGACTCGGTCCGGATAACGCCTCGGGGGTGTAGTAGTTTTCGGTGGTGTAGTAGGTTCTTTTGGCAAGGTCGATTCGGCTTGAATGTCAGTGTCGGGTTCATCTGGTTCCAGTACCACCGGATCGGAGGTAGATACTATGGGCATCTCTGCTTCATGATTAGGCGTATAGAGTTGTGGTGTAGATTGTCCCTTTTCGGATGACGCTATGATCTGGTCAGCATGGCGCCTTATTATGCTTTCACCAATGTCCACGGTATACATCAGCGGTCCTAGTCGTGTGCAAATAGTTCCAGGCTGCCATTTCTCGGTACGGTAGTCCCGGGCCAAAACTTGTTGACCTATCTGGAAAGTTCTAGTTGGCCTTTCATTCATGCCTTGAAATTGCCGGTTCTCTACGTCCCTTCTGATGTTTGGCTTGATCAAATCCAGCCGGCATCTTAGTCTTCTATTGAAAAACATCATGGCGGGAGTTTGGTTTGTGACCGCATGTGTTGCATTCCTGTACGCCAACAAGAAGTTATCTACCTTATGTTGTAGATTTATGTCTTCATTACCCATGGCTTTTATGGCCTTCTTGAAGGTCTGGACAAACCTTTCAGCTAATCCATTGGTGGCGGGATGGTATGGGGCGGACGTGTAGTGCTTAACCCCATTGTTTTTTAAGAACTTCCTGAATTCTTCGGACACAAATTGCGGTCCATTATCAGAACAGATCTGTTCCGGCAGCCCATTCCTGGCAAATATGGTCCTTAATACTGTGATGGTTTTTTCCGTGGTGGTGGAGGACATCTTTATTACCTCCGGCCACTTGGAGTGTGCATCCACCGCGATTAAGAACATTGAGTCCATAAATGGACCAGCAAAGTCGATATGTACCCTTTGCCATGGAGATGAGGGCCACTCCCATGGATGCAGAGGAGCTTGTGGTGGGGCGTTTTGGACCTTCTGGCATCCTAGACAGCTCTTGGTCATTTCTTCGATGTCTCCATCGATACCTGGCCACCACACGAACGCTCTGGCTAGGTTCTTCATTTTCACTCCACCCAGATGCCCCTCGTGAAGCTCCTTTAGCACTTTATGCTGGAGTTTGGGTGGAATCACCACTCTGGATCCACACATCAAAGTTCCTCGGCACACTGACAGCTGTTCTCTTCTTTACGAAAATGCTGGCAACAGTGGTTCGCCATGTGCTGGCCATCCCTTCACCGTTAAATCGTAGACTCGTGAGAGAGTCGGGTCATTTCTTGTTTCCTTTTCGATCGTAGAATTTGTTACTGGTAGACATTCCACTATGGTTGAGTGGAACATCTCCACTGGGTCCACTGTAGGCGCCTCTTCTACCGTTGGCAACGGTAGGCGTGATAAACCATCAGCATTCCCATGCTGTTTTGATCCTTTGTATTCTATGTCATATTGGTGTGCCCCTAGGAAAAGGGACCACCTCTGTAGCCTTTGCGCTGTCATAATGGAAACGCCCTTTTTAGGGTTGAATATGGATACCAACGGCTGGTGGTCTGTCAGCAGTGTAAACTTCTGGCCCTGCAGGTAATGATTAAACTTCTTTACTCCCCACACCAGGCTGAGAGCCTCCCTATCTATCTGAGCATAGTTGCGCTCAGCGGAGGTCAATGATCTGGATGCAAATGCGACTGGCCTTTCCGAGCCATTTGGCAACTTGTGTGAGAGTACTGCTCCAATACCATAAGGAGAAGCATCACAAGCTAAACAAATAGGTAGCGTTGGGTTGAAGTGAGCCAACACTTCCTCTGAGGTGATCAGTGTCTTGCTTTTGCGAAAGGCCTTCTTACAGTCCTCGCTCCACTTCCATGGTACTTCTTTCTGCAAAAGAGCATTCAGCGGGTGCAGCACCGTGGATAGATTTGGCAGAAACTTATGGTAATAGTTAATCAACCCTAGGAACGACCTCAACTGGGATACATTTTCCGGAGCGGGAGCCTTCACAACAGCTTCGATCTTGTCAGGTGACTTGTGCAGCCCCTCCTGGTCAATGACATGACCACAATACGAGATCCGTTTCTGAAAGAACTCACATTTCTGGCGATTAACTCGAAGGCCATATTCCTTCAACCTGGTGAGCACCAGTTTCAAATTTGCAAGGTGTTCCTCATCGTCATCTCCTGTAATCAGGATATCGTCCAAGTAACATTGAGTGCTTGGAATTCCCTGTAATACCTGCTCCATGGCCCTCTGCCAAATTGCCGGAGCCGAAGCCACTCCAAAAACCAGTCTATTATATCGATACAAGCCTCTGTGCGTGCTGATTGTGAGATACTGGCGCGACTCTTCCTCAACTTCCATCTGTAAGTATGCTTGCGCCAGGTCTATCTTGGTGAAGCGTTTCCTGCCAGACAATGAAGCAAAGATATCCTCAATCCGCGGAAGCGGATATTGCACCGTGTGAAGCACCGGATTAACTGTGATCTTGAAGTCTCCACAGATGCGGACCTTCCCCGGTTCCCCTGGCTTGTTACTCGATGAGCGCTTCATGACGGGAACAATGGGCGTGGCCCACTCACTCCAGTCCACCTTAGACAGTACTCCTGAACGTTCCAGCCCTTCCAGCTCAGCTTCCACAGCAGGTCGTATCGCATACGGTACCGGTCTGGCTTTGAAAAATTTTGGGTTTGCATGTTCTGCAATCTTGATTTTTGCCTTAATTCCTCTCAGTGTTCCCAGTCCCTGTTGGAACACCTCTTTAGCCTCATCCAATATTCTGGACAATCGTTCAGGTTTGACATCTTTTTTTCCTGAATCTACCGTTATTGCGTTTAGGGAGTGCCAGTCCATATTTATTTTCCTGATCCACTCCCGTCCCAGAAGTGGTGGACCTCCCTCAGGTAGTACATATAAGTCCATTCCTTGGTGTCCTTTGCCCTTGTGTATCACCTTGACTTTAATCTTTCCGATGGGGTATACTTTTTGCCCCGTGTATGTCTGCAATACTATCTCCGTATCCCGTAGGGGAATATGTTTGAATAACTTTTTGTAATCTTGCTTATTCATGACCGTCAACGCCGATCCAGTGTCCAATTCCATCTTCACTTGGACTCCTGCTATCTGCAGTGTGACCCAGATAGTTTGTCGGTCAGCTTCCTTACTCACGTTGTGAATTCTCAGACTACCCAGTTCCTTGCTGTTGGAGTCTGAATCCGAATTCTGTTCATCCGAACTCTTCTCAGCCACCTTATGTACCCTTCTGCACTTTTCCTGTGGTGACTTTTTGTTGCTGGTCTTCTTTCCTGACCGGCATACTTTAGCTATGTGACCAAGCTTGCCACATTTTCTACATTCCTGGTTTTTAAACCAGCATTGATTCTGATCGTGTGTTGTCTGCCCACAACGATAACATTTCGTTGTACCCGAAACCATTTGATCTACGCTGAGTACCGCTGCCTTCAGCTGCATTTCCGCAGTGCCTCTCGCTGCGGCTTCGTGCGATGCTGCAATAGAGACAGCCTTATCAAGTGTAAGATCATTCTCTTCAAGCAGCCGCTTTTGTGTTCCTTCTTTCGATAATCCACACACGAATTTGTCTCTTAGTGCCTCTGTCAGGCTTTCCCCAAACTGGCAGTATTTCGCTAGCTTACGCAGTTCAATTAAATACTCCGCGTTGCTTTCCTCTTTCAGTTGCGTTCTCGCATAAAATTTAAATCGTTCCGCTAACATCAGCGGTGTGGGGTTCAAATGATTTTTCAGAACAGCCACAATTTTAGCGAAAGTCTGATCCGCCGGTTTAGCTGGTGATAGAAGATGCTTCAATAGCCCGTATGTCTTCGCACCCATTGAGTTTAGTAAGGTTAGTGCTTTATCTTCATCTGATATTTTATTTGCCTTACAATATATTTCTATGCGTTCTACATACATGGCCCAATCTTCAACATCGGGATCGAAATCGTTGATGTTACCACGCTTAGGCATCTTCGCAACCTTCTTGAGAAACAAAAGAATTTTTTTTTTTTCTTTTACAAAATGGCGGTTTCCCACGCTTGTCTTCTTCCCCCGCCTCCGAAAATGGCGGCTTCCCGCGTTTGCCTTTCTCCCCCGCTGGCTGTAATGGCGATTGCCGTATTGCTGCGCTCGCCCTCCCCCAGCGGTTTTCAAATCGTGCCTCCCAGCCCCTCTTGCAGTCCGGTCCTTTCCCCCCCGGCTGCGGCTGAGTTCTCCGCGGTTTTTTTTAAAATTTTCTCCCGCGCCTTACGCTGACCCGGTCGCTGCGCCTCGCGGCCTCGGTAGCTGCCCGGCCTTTTTCACCGGTCGCGGTCGAGCTCTCTCTCGACGCTGTTGCGTCTCCCAGCCCGCTTGTAGCCGGTCTCTCACACCGGCTGCCTTGCAATCACCGCGGCTTCCGTGCCTTACGCTGCCCCAGTCTCAGCGCCTCTGGCCCCGACTTCTGTCCGGCTCTTTTCCCCGGCCGTGGTCGAGTTCTCCGCCCTTATATCCTCCGTTTTTTTTATTTTCTCCCCTACTCACAGTCAACGTGGCCGACTTGCTGCTCGTCGCTGATCGGCTTACCCACCATCGTGATAGAAGGGATGATCACTGCCTGTTGCTGATGGAAGGCTTCGTGTCAGAATTCTTCCTTTTCTCTGCAGACCCGAGTCTTCTCTCAGCAGAATGATGAGGGCGGATGCCTCCTCTCGACGCCCATTAAACTGCCTTGGATGTATCTCTGCCGCAGGGTAAGATCGTACTCGTCGCCACTGTTAAGTCTGTGTGTTATATTGAGAATTACTACACAGACCACAAGAGTAAACTTTAACAGGTCTTTACTAGTCGAAGGTCAGGGCGGAACTGCCCAATAAATCATTACACAGCACTTATATACCGGTGTGGTCACCACCGGTATTACAGTATACAGCAGCCAAGATAAAGTAGTGCAACCTTTAAAATAGTTCTCTTAAAGGTGGAACGGCCACATACACTACAGCTGTTACATCAGTTGCTATGTCAAGGCAAAACATGGAAATGGACTGAACTGTGCAACGAAGCTTTCACCCAAGCAAAGAAAGCATTGCTGAATTCGGAGGTCCTGACACACTTCGACCCAAAGCTACCCGTGCAGCTAGCATGTGATGCATCACCATATGGTGTGGGAGCAGTCATATCCCACATCATGCCTTCGGGTGAAGAGAAACCTATCGCCTTCGCATCACGCACCTTGAACAAGGCCGAGAGTAACTATGCGCAGATCGAGCGCGAGGCCTTGGGAATCGTTTTTGGAATTCGAAAATTTCATCAGTACCTGTTTGGGAGAAGGTTCACACTCCTGACAGACCACCGTCCATTGACTTCAATCTTCGGGCCCCACACCGGAATTCCGTCTCTCGCTGCAAGCAGGATGCAAAGGTGGGCTTTACTGTTGTCAGGACACACATACGACATCAAATATCGCAAATCAGACTTGCACGGCAATGCAGACGGTCTCTCTCGAGACTACCCTTGCCTGTTACTCCCCCAGAGCCTCGTCAGATAGACATCTTCTACTTTAGACAAGTGGAGGGAGCACCTGTCACTGCAGTTCAGGTGCGAAGGTACACCCGCAACGATCCAGTCCTGTCTGAGGTAATGGACGATGTCATTCGAGGGAGAGCGATAGGAGATTCTCCTAGTTTGAAACCTTACGTTTCAAAAATAAATGAGCTCTCCGTCCAGGCAGGTTGTCTTCTTTGGGGGCACCGTGTCATCATTCCGCCACCTCTGAGGGAACCTATACTGCAACAACTTCATACAGGCCACAGTGGGATGGTTCGGATGAAGGAAATGGCAAGAAGCTACTTCTGGTGGCCAGGTCTCGATGGGAATATTGAGGAGAAAGCCAAAACATGTTCCCCATGTCAAAGGGTCCAGAATGTTCCACAGCTGGCAACCCTACACCCCTGGGATTGGCCTGCAGAAGTGTGGCAGCGAGTACATGTGGACTTCGCCGGTCCTTTCGAAGGGAAGGTGTTTATGGTGGTTGTGGACGCTCGTAGCAAGTGGCTCCGGAGGTCGCTGTGATGAGGTCTACCACGGCAGAGAAAACAATTGAGAAACTTGGTGAGATGTTCAGCCGTTATGGCTCACCGGAACAACTCGTAAGTGACAATGGTCCACAATTTGTATCACAGGAGTTTGCAACCTTCCTGCATGTGAATGGTGTCCAACACATCAGGTCTGCGCCCTATCATCCCTCTACTAACGGCCAGGCAGAAAGGTTTGTGCAAACTTTGAAGCACGCCTTGAAGGCATCGCAAGGTCAGGGCTCAATCCAGCAACGTCTGAACAGCTTCCTGTTGTCCTACAGGAACGAGCCGCATGCCACAACCAAAACTTCCCCCGCTTCGCTCATGATGAAGAGGCAGTTGCGGACAAGTTTTGACTTACTCAAACCTCCAAGGGCAGAGCAGGTTGTCCATCGTCAACAACACGCTCAAGTTGAAAAGAGAGCTAAACTTAACCGAGAGAATACCCAACCATTTATCTCCTGTGACAGCGCCACCACAGGTGGGAGGAGAACACACAATACATAACATTTCATAATTTTATACACCTCAATAAGGTTTCCCCTCAGCCTCCTCTGTTCCAAGGAAAACAGACGCAGCCTATCCAGTCTTTCCTCATAGCTAAGATTCTCTACTCCCGGCAACATCCTTGTAAATCTCCTCTGCACCCTCTCTAGTGCAATCACATCTTTCCTGTAATGTGGTGACCAGACTGCACGCAGTATTCCAGCTGAGGCCTAACTAGTGTTTTATACAGTTCAAGCATAACCCCACTGCTCTTGTTTTCTATGCCACGGCTAATAAAGGCAAGCATTCCGTATGCCTTCTTAACCACCGGTGAAGCAAATAGTACAGATACTTATAAGGGGAAGCTGGATAAACACACGAGGTGAAAGGAATAGAAGATTGTGTTGATGGGGTGAAACATAGAAGATAGGAGCAGGAGTAGGCCATTCGGCCCCTCGAGCCTGCTCCGCCATTCAATGAGATCATGGCTGATCATCCAAATTCAGTACCCTGTCCCTGCTTTCTCCCCATATCCCTTGATCCCTTTAGCCTTAAGGAATATATCCAACTCCTTCTTGAATATATTTAATGAATTGGCCTCTACTGCCTTCTGTGGCAGAGAATTGCACAGGTTCACCACTCTCTGGGTGAAGAAATTCCTCCTCATCTCAGTCCTAAATGGCTTACCCCTTATCCTTAGACTGTGACCCCTGGTTCTGGACTCCCCCGCCATCGGGAACAGCCTTCCTGCATCTAGTCTGTCTAGTCCTGTTAGAATTTTATAAGTTTCAATGAGATCCCCTCTCATTCTTGTAAACTCCAGCAAGTATAAGCCTAATCGACCCAATCTCTCCTCGTACGTCATTCCTGCCATCCCAGGTATCAGCCTGGTGAATCTTCGCTGCACTCCCTCCATGGCAAGAACATCCTTCCTCAGATAAGGCGACCGAAACTGCACACAATACTCAAGGTGTGGTCTCACCAAGGCCCTGTACAACTGCAGCAAGACATCCTTGCTCCTGTACTCGAACCCTGAGATGAAGAGGGGGTGGGAGGAGGCTCGTGTGGAGCAGAAACACCGGCACGGACCAGTTAGGCCGAATGTAATAATATGTAATATAAATCCTAATTTTTTCTTTGATTGCAATTGGTGGGATCTTGCTCTACGTTAATTGGCCACCACTTTTGCTGATTTAACACTCTGAAAAGCAGACATCCTAGGCGGAGAAGAAGAAACACGTGGGGTTACAGAAGTCCTTCATTTATTGTGCCCTAAGTTCTGGAATTCCCTCCCAATAAACCTCTCTGCCTCGGCACCTCTCTCTCTCCTCCTTTAAGACATTCATAGAGTTTTACAGTCCTTAAAACCTATCTCTTTAATTAAGTATTTGGGTCACCTCCTATCTCATGTGGCTTGCTGTCAAATTTTTCTCCGATTAACGCTCCTGTGACTATTAACGCTCCTGTTGGACTATTCCGACGCACTCCTGGCCGGCCTCCCACATTCCACCCGACGTAAACTTGAGGTCATCCAAATCTCGGCTGCCCGTGTCCAAACTCGCACCAAGTCCCGTTCACCCATCTCCCCTGTGCTCGCTGAACTACATTGGCTCCTGGTTAAGCAGCGCCTCGATTTCAAAATTCTCATCCTTGTTTCCAAATCCCTCCGTGGCCTCGCCCCTCCCTATCTCTGTAACCTCCTCCAGCCCCACAACCCCGAGATATCTGTGCTCCTGTAATTCTGCCCTCTTGAGCATCCCTGATTATAATCACTCTACCATTGGTGGCCGTGCCTTCTGTTGCCTGGGCCCTAAGCTCTGGAATTCCCTCCCTAAACCTCTCCGTCTCTCTACCTCTCTCTCCTCCTTTAAGACGCTCCTTAAAACCTACCTCTTTGACCAAGCTTTTGGTCACCTGCCCTAATTTCTCCTTATGTGGATCGGTGTCAGATTTTTTGTCTTAAGATACTCCTGTGCAGCGCCTTGGGACGTTTTATTGCATTACCTTTATAAACCGCTAATTAGGCCCCAGCTGGAGTATTGTGGCCAATTCTGGGCACCGCACTTTAGGAAAGATGTCAAGACATTAGAGAGGGTGCAGAGGAGATTGACCAGAATGGTACCAGGGATGAGGGACTTCAGTTCTGTGGAGAGACTGGAGAAGCCGGGATTGTTCTCCTTAGAGCAGAGAAGGTTAAGGGGAGATTGACCAGAATGGTACCAGGGATGAGGGACTTCAGTTACACAGAGAGTCTGGAGAAGCTGGGGTTGTTCTCCTTCGAGCAGAGAAGGTTAAGGGGTATGGTATTGGGGATGATGGACTTCAGTTATGTGGAGAGACTGGAGAAGCTGGGGAGGTGTTTGGTGGTGAGCAGGGGGAGTGGGACTAAATTGAACAGAATCTTTCAAAGAGCCGGCACGGGCAGAGGGGGGGGGGGGGCGGGGGGGCGAGTGGCCTCCTTCTGTGCCATTTCATGCTTTCGGGCAAGTCGTTGTTGCTGTATTGCAAGCCAAACATAGGCCAATAAAGTAGTGAGACCAAATGAATCTTAAATTGCGGGTTTTAATAATGGATGGAGCGTATTTCATAAATATTTATATATATATATTAGGATGGGGACTTGGGCTCAGCCTCAATTTTGTGCTTTGGGCGGGAGGCTGGGCCGAGGGACGGTTGGAGTTTGAATTTCAAACCCCCTCCAGTCGGTTTGAAGCGGTGGCAAGGGGTGGGTCAGGTGATCCTGGGGGCGGGGCCTGGGCTGGGGGGTTGGGGTGGAGGCGGGGCCAGGTGGGAGAGGAGGCGGGGCCAGGAGAGTGAGAGAGGAGGCGGGGCCAAGAGACAGAGAGGGAGGAGGCGGGGCCAAGAGAGAGGAGGCGGGGCCAGGAGAGAGAGAAAGAGAGGAGGCGGGGCCAGAAGAGAGAGAGAGAGCGAGAGGCGGGGCCAGGAGAGAGAGCAGGAGGCGGGGCCAGGAGAGAGAGAGGAGGAGGTGGGGCCAGAAGAGAGAGAGGAGGCGGGGCCAGGAGAGAGAGAGGAGGCGGGGCCAGGAGGGAGAGAGGAGGCGGGGCCAGGAGAGAGAGAGAGAGAGAGAGAGAAGGCGGGGCCAGGAGAGAGAGATGAGGAGGCGGGGCCAGAAGAGAGAGAGGAGGAGGCGGGGCCAGAAGAGAGAGAGGAGGCGGGGTCAGAAGAGAGAGAGGAGGCGGGGCGAGAAGAGAGAGAGGAGGAGGCGGGGCCAGGAGAGAGAGAGAAGAGGCGGGGTCAGGAGAGGGAGAGGAGGCGGGGCGAGGAGAGAGAGAGAGGAGGCCGGGCGAGGAGAGAGAGAGAGGAGGCGGGGCCAGGAGAGAGAGAGGAGGAGGTGGGGCCAGGAGAGAGAGAGGATGAGGCGGGGCCAGAAGAGAGAGACAGAGGAGGCGGGGCCAGGAGAGAGAGAGGAGGAGGTGGGGTCAGGAGAGAGAGCGAGGGGGCGGGTCCAGGAGAGGGAGGTGGGGCCAGGAGAGAGAGAGGAGGCGGGGCCAGGAGGGAGAGAGGAGGCGGGCCCAGGAGAGAGAGAGGAGGCGGGGCCAGGAGAGAGAGAGAGGAGGCGGGGCCAGGAGGGAGAGAGAGGAGGCGGGGCCAGGAGGGAGAGAGAGAGAGAGGAGGCGGGGCCAGGAGAGAGAGAGGAGGTGGGGCCAGGAGAGAGCGAGGGGGTGGGGCAGGAGAGAGAGAGGAGGCGGGGCCAGGAAAGAGAGCGAGGAGGCGGGGACAGGAAAGGGAGCGAGGAGGCGGGGGCAGGAAAGAGAGAGAGGAGGAGGGACCAGGAGAGAGAGAGGAGGCGGGGCCAGGAGAGAGAGGAAGCGGGGCCAGGAGAGAGAGAGGAGGCGGGGCCAGGAGAGAGAGGAAGCGGGGCCAGGAGAGAGAGGAGGCGGGGCCATGAGAGAGAGAGGAGGCGGGGCCAGGAGAGAGAGAGAGGAGGTGGGGCCAGGAGAGAGAGAGAGGAGGCGGGGCCAGGAGAGAGAGAGAAGGCGGGGCCAGGAGAGAGGGAGATGAGGCGGGGCCAGGAGAGAGAGAGAGAGGAGGCGGGGCCAGGAGAGAGAGAGAGAGAGAGGAGGCGGGGGCAGGAGAGAGAGACAGGAGGTCAGGCCAGGAGAGAGAGAGGAGGCGGGGCCAGGAGAGAGCGGAGGCGGGGCCAGGAGAGAGAGGGGGCGGGGCAAGGAGAGAGAGAGAGAGAGGAGGCGGGGCCAGGAGAGAGAGAGAGAGAGGAGGCGGGGCCAGGAGAGAGAGCGAGGAGGCGGGGCCAGGAGAGAGGAGCCGAGGCCAGGAGAGAGGGAGAGGAGGCGGGGCCAGGAGAGAGAGAGAGGAGGCGGGACCAGGAGAGGAGGCGGGACCAGGAGAGAGAGAGGAGGCGGGGCCAGGAGAGCGAGAGGAGGCGGGGCCAGGAGAGAGAGGCGGGGGGGCCAGGAGAGAGAGAGGAGGCGGGGCCAGGAGAGAGAGAGGAGGCGGGGTCAGAAGAGAGAGAGGAGGCGGGGCAAGAAGAGAGAGAGGAGGCGGGGCCAGGAGAGAGAGAGGAGGCGGGGTCAGGAGAGAGAGAGGAGGCGGGGCGAGGAGAGAGAGAGAGGAGGCGGGGCGAGGGGAGAGACAGAGAGGAGGCGGGGCCAGGAGAGAGAGAGGAGGAGGTGGGGCCAGGAGAGAGAGAGGATGAGGCGGGGCCAGAAGAGAGAGACAGAGGAGGCGGGGCCAGGAGAGAGAGAGGAGGAGGTGGGGTTAGGAGAGAGAGCGAGGAGGCGGGTCCAGGAGAGGGAGGTGGGGCCAGGAGAGAGAGAGGAGGCGGGGCCAGGAGGGAGAGAGGAGGCGGGCCCAGGAGAATGAGAGGAGGCGGGGCCAGGAGAGAGAGAGGGGGCGGGGCCAGGAGAGAGAGGGAGGAGGCGGGGCCAGGAGGGAGAGAGAGGAGGCGGGGCCAGGAGACAGAGAGAGAGAGAGAGAGGAGGCGGGGCCAGGAGAGAAAGGAGGTGGGGCCAGGACAGAGAGAGAGGTGGCAGGGCCAGGAGAGGGGAGGCGGGGCCAAGAGAGAGAGAGGAGGCGGGGCCAGGAGAGAGAGAGAGGAGGCGGGGCCAGGAGAGAGAAAGGAGGTGGGGCCAGGAGAGAGCGAGGGGGTGGGGCCAGGAGAGAGAGGAGGAGGCGGGGCCAGGAGAGAGAGAGAGGAGGAGGAGGGGCCAGGAGAGAGAGGAGGCGGGGCCAGGAGAGAGAGAGGAGGCGGGGCCAGGAAAGAGAGCGAGGAGGCGGGGACAGGAAAGAGAGCGAGGAGGAGGGACCAGGAGAGAGAGAGAGGAGGCGGGGCCAGGAGAGAGAGGAAGCGGGGCCAGGAGAGAGAGAGGAGGCGGGGCCATGAGAGAGAGAGGAGGCGGAGCCAGGAGAGAGAGAGAGGAGGTGGGGCCAGGAGAGAGAGAGAAGAGGCGGGGCCAGGAGAGAGAGAGATGAGGCGGGGCCAGGAGAGAGGGAGATGAGGCGGGGCCAGGAGAGAGGGAGATGAGGCGGGGCCAGGAGAGAGAGAGAGAGGAGGCGGGGCCAGGAGAGAGAGAGAGAGAGAGGAGGCGGGGGCAGGAGAGAGAGACAGGAGGTGGGGCCAGGAGAGAGAGAGGAGGCGGGGCCAGGAGAGAGAGAGAGAAGGTGGGGCCAGGAGAGAGGAGGCGGGGCCAGGAGAGAGGAGGCAGGGCCAGAAGAGAGAGAGGATGCGGGGCCAGTAGAGAGGAGGCGGGGCCAGGAGAGAGAGAGAGGGAGAGGAGGCACGGCCAGGAGAGAGGAGGCGGGGTCAGGAGAGAGAGAGGGGGCAGGGCCAGGAGAGAGAGAGGAGGCGGGGCCAGGAGAGCGGAGGCGGGGCCAGGAGAGAGAGGGGGCGGGGCAAGGAGAGAGAGAGAGAGGAGGCGGGGCCAGGAGAGGAGGCGGGGCCAGGAGAGAGAGCGAGGAGGCGGGGCCAGGAGAGAGGAGCCGGGGCCAGGAGAGAGGGAGAGGAGGCGGGGCCAGGAGAGAGAGAGAGGAGGCGGGGCCAGGAGAGAGGAGGCGGGACCAGGAGAGGAGGCGGGACCAGGAGAGCGAGGAGGCGGGGCCAGGAGAGAGAGGCGGGGGGGCCAGGAGAGGGAGAGGAGGCGGGGCCAGGAGAGAGAGAGAGGAGGCGGGGCCAGGAGTGAGAGAGGCGGGGGGGCCATGAGAGAGAGGAGGCGGGGCCAGGAGAGAGAGAGAGGAGGCGGGGCCAGGAGAGAGAGAGAGGAGGCGGGGCCAGGAGAGAGCGAGGCGGGGGGGCCAGGAGAGAGAGAGGAGGCGGGGCCAGGAGAGAGAGAGAGGAGGCGGGGCCAGGAGAGAGAGAGAGAGGAGGCGGGGCCAGGAGAGAGAGGAGGTGGGGCCAGGAGAGAGAGAGGAGGCGGGGCCAGGAGAGAGAGAGGAGGCGGGGCCAGGAGAGAGAGAGGGGAGGCGGGGCCAGGAGAGAGAGAGGAGGCGGGGCCAGGAGAGAGAGAGGAGGCGGGGCCAGGAGAGAGAGAGAGGAGGCGGGGCCAGGAAAGAGAGAGAGGAGGCGGGGCCAGGAGAGATAGAGGAGGGGGGCCAGGAGAGAGAGAGAGGAGGCGGGGCCAGGAGAGAGAGAGGAGGCGGGACCAGGAGAGCGAGGAGGCGGGGCCAGGAGAGAGAGGCGGGGGGGCCAGGAGAGGGAGAGGAGGCGGGGCCAGGAGAGAGAGAGAGGAGGCGGGGCCAGGAGTGAGAGAGGCGGGGGGGCCATGAGAGAGAGGAGGCGGGGCCAGGAGAGAGAGAGAGGAGGCGGGGCCAGGAGAGAGAGAGAGGAGGCGGGGCCAGGAGAGAGAGAGAGGAGGCGGGGCCAGGAGAGAGCGAGGCGGGGGGGCCAGGAGAGAGAGAGGAGGCGGGGCCAGGAGAGAGAGAGAGGAGGCGGGGCCAGGAGAGAGAGGAGGTGGGGCCAGGAGAGAGAGAGGAGGCGGGGCCAGGAGAGAGAGAGGAGGCGGGGCCAGGAGAGAGAGGAGGCGGGGCCAGGAGAGAGAGAGGAGGCGGGGCCAGGAGAGAGAGAGAGGAGGCGGGGCCAGGAGAGAGAGAGAGGAGGCGGGGCCAGGAGAGAGAGAGGAGGGGGGCCAGGAGAGAGAGAGAGGAGGCGGGGCCAGGAGAGAGAGAGGAGGCGGGGCCAGGAGAGAGGAGGCGGGGCCAGGAGAGAGAGAGAGGAGGCGGGGCCAGGAGAGAGAGAGAGGAGGCGGGGCCAGGAGAGAGAGGAGGGGGGGGCCAGGAGAGAGAGAGGAGGGGGGGGGCCAGGAGAGAGAGAGGAGGGGGGGGCCAGGAGAGAGAGAGGAGGGGGGGGCCAGGAGAGAGAGAGGAGGGGGGGGCCAGGAGAGAGAGAGGAGGGGGGGCCAGGAGAGAGAGAGGAGGGGGGGGGCCAGGAAGGAGAGAGAGAGGAGGGGGGGGGGCCAGGAGAGAGAGAGGAGGGGGGGGGCCAGGAGAGAGAGAGGAGGGGGGGGGCCAGGAGAGAGAGAGGAGGGGGGGGGCCAGGAGAGAGAGAGGAGGGGGGGGGCCAGGAGAGAGAGAGGAGGGGGGGGGCCAGGAGAGAGAGAGGAGGGGGGGGCCAGGAGAGAGAGAGGAGGGGGGGGGCCAGGAGAGAGAGAGGAGGGGGGGGGGGCCAGGAGAGAGAGAGGAGGGGGGGCCAGGAGAGAGAGAGGAGGGGGGGGCCAGGAGAGAGAGAGGAGGCGGGGCCAGGAGAGAGAGAGGAGGCGGGGCCAGGAGAGAGAGAGAGGAGGCGGGGCCAGGAGAGAGAGAGAGAGAGGAGGCGGGGCCAGGAGAGAGAGAGAGGAGGCGGGGCCAGGAGAGAGAGAGAGAGAGGAGGCGGGGCCAGGAGAGAGAGAGAGGAGGCGGGGGCCAGGAGAGCGAGAGAGGGGGCGGGGCCAGCAGCCTGTTGCCCACGTGATCCGCCCTGGGCGCCAACTCTTCCTCGACTGCCGTTCATTTATTTTTCTTCTCCGTCGCCATCTGCGAATTCGGTATCGGCCGCCTGATTATTATTTTTCGTCCGGCTAGAATCAAAAAATAAGAGCCGTTGGCCCTGGGCTCTTCTCACGTGGCCTTTGCCCTCAGAGCCCCCGCCGCCGTCTTCGTGTCGACGTCCCACTGCAACGTCACCGCGTCTGAGCGCGTGACCACGTGATTCTGCCTCTAGCCCCGCCCCCTCGCTGGCCCAGGCAGCGTTGGACTGCAGCGCATGCGCAGAGAGGGGGGTTGGAAGAGGAGAAAAAAAATCCCCCGCGCGCGCGGACGGGGCGGGGCTTCGGCTTTCTTCCTCCCTGGGCACCGAGCGGACATCTTGGAAGCGGTGGCTGTGATCAGGTGAGAGAGCGAGAAGGACAATCTGTCGCCAATCGGCGCCATCCCGCTCTGTCGGCACCGGCGATGACTCGATACCGGTCGGGGGCGCGGCGAGCCGTCTTTTGCAGCGGATATTGGGCGACGAAAGCGTGCGATTAAAAG